>NC_047663.1:63002766-63085266 GCF_011762505.2 Arvicanthis niloticus | reverse complement strand
TTGGTGAGTTGGCAATCCTTTAGTAAGCTTTGTTTGATTCTTTACACAAGACACACTGTTCCAAAGCCAACGGAACTTTTTGGGCCATCCTGCCTTTCTAACTCCCTGCCTGGTTTCTTCTCAGTTCTCAGTAGGATCTTCCTTGCTGGAATATTGTGTACCTGTGGAGCTGCCTTGTTATTCCTGTGTTTTGCTCCATTTTAATTCTACCATGGCACTGCAATCTGCTTTGATTTGTACATGTCTGTCTGCTTGTAGTTGTTTTCATTAGATTTTTAAAAACCTAGGGAGGGCAGCTTTGCATTAGTGCCTTGTTGAATAAATGAGTAAATTTAAAGCTTGGTGGAGAGGATCCTTGGAAAAAAAAGTAAAGGTCTATGTACCTCTTAATGTAAATTTTTATTTATATGTATGTGTATGAGTGTCTATGTGGGTATACAGCATGTGTATATGGGTGCCCAAAGAGTCCAGAAGAGGCTGTCAAATCCCTTGAGGCTGGAGGTGGCTGTGAGCTAGCCTGACATGGATGCTGGGGTCTGGGTTGTCTGCCCACAGGTTTTGTAGAAATGATTATGCTAAAAATTTCCTGTGATGGTTAGTGGATTTACACCTGGACAGATGCTCACTCGAAAGGGCTCTGTTGGTGGCTTTGCCTGAGTCACTGAGAACATTGTGACAAGTCCCTCAGGCCAGCCTTAGAGTCTTCTGTGCATTGTGCAAAGATCATCATATCTTTCTCTCTTAATCTTTTCTGTTTATTTGCTTTGATTTTAATACTACTGTATTTTTAACAACAAAATGTAAGCAAGCACTTTGGTACAGCTTATAGAAATGATAAACATTAATTCCCAAATCTCTTGATCTTTACAACCAATTAGGTATTGTGGCCACTGCTTTTCTCCCGAGCGAAGAAACAGAGATTCAAGTACTGTGCAAGCTTCCAGGCTTGCTTGTCTTGTAGGCGGCAGGGTACACGCTGAGGCTAGGCTTTACCCAGATTACTATCCTGTATGGCCTTGTGTGTCCCTCTAGGCTGAGGGCGCCTCAGACGTGAGCTTGTGGGTGCAGACCTAGCCATTGCTCCTGCGGCCCCTTATGTCCTGCATGTATGTATGCCACACGTTTTCCCCACAATCTTTTCCCTTTTAAAATAGATTTACTTAAATTTTTTAATGTGTAGAAGAAGTATTAGTGCACTACACAAAATGAAATGCTCTTGGAGGCCAGAGGATGTCATGAGATCCACCAGAACTGGAGTTACTGGTGGTTGTGAGCCACCACAAGGGTTCTGGGAACTGAACTGGGATCCTCTTAACCTCTGAGCCATCTTCCCATGTTCCTATGCTCTAGTGTCATTCTTAGAATTACTTAAGGAGTGTGTGATGATGTTTTTTTTTTTTTTTTTTCACTCGGAAGACAGGAATGGAACTTGAGGGTTATCATCTCAAAGAGAAGCATGGGCCGTGGGGAAGCTGTGTCTCAGGTTGTGCATGGGTCCTCTGTGAAGTGAGTGGGGGCAGGGAACACCGAGGGCTATGATTTTGATTACTTTTAAAGCCCGTTTTAATATTACAGCTAGGGGAGGAAGGCAGCCAGTGAGAGTTCCCAGAAGAAGCAAGCAGAGGGCAGATGGGACAAGGATGGTGGCTTTTAATGGAGTCGTCTGCTGTACTCTTCCCTGATGACTGTGCACACTTGACTACAATGGAGCCTTTAGGGGAACTCACATCCAAGCTTTGCTGGAGGCTGAGAGAAACTCTGGGAGGAAACCATTTCCTAGAGTTGCTCCAGGTTTACATATATACATACACCATACATACATACATATACCATACATATATACATACATACATGCATATACTCATAATTCATACACAGATATACAGACTTACATTGATACATAGATACATACATAATACATACATACACATACATACATATATACATACATACATACATACATACATACATACATACATATATACACACAGCTTTCTGGGACCCAGCTAGGCTTGTCTCAGCGGGACCTGGTATAAGAAGGGGTGGCTTCACTCTCTTGCTCAGAAATGATGGAACCAGTGTCTGAGCCACTCTCAGTGATTCTCAGCTTGAGAGTAAAAGTTGGACAGAGCACTGGAATTGGCTTCTCCTGGGTCCTTGGGGGGGGGGGTGGGTCTAAGCTAGTTAGACTGAGGGTCAGCTTTAAGGAGGTGGTTTCTCACAACGTGATGGAATGAGATGTCAGATGTCTGATGACAGATACCCTGCCTCTAGGGTCTCAGTGGGTGGAGTCAGTGTGCTCAGCCCTTTGGATAGAGAGGCTCAGTGCACCTGAGCTATGTTGGGATGCAGGGAAAACTGGCTTGAGACTGAAGGTCTAGAGGAAAAGCCTCTTTGGTCCTCAGTTTCCTCATCTGTCAAATACAATGTGATACCCATCTGTGTACAATGCAGGACACCAAGGGCAGTAAATGCAAGGCTGTGACGGTGGCCATATAGAGCTGTCTAGTCTAGTCAAAAGGCTGCTGTTGCCTTCAGTGTTGACACCAATTGTGGAACATGATCAGGGTCATCTTTGTGAGTAACTCCAAAGGCTCCACACCCCTCCAGCATTCCTGATAGATGACCTTGGAAAATGCACGGCAAAATGACGTGAGGTTTCCGGGAACAAATAACCATCAGGTCTTATTTTATTAGGGCTTTTATTTTATTAGGGCTGTTAGGATTTCACACAGGTAACATGGACAGTGAACAAGGTTAATAAGTAACTTACTTATGTGAAATGAGGTGCAAAGTCTGCGTTCAGACCATATAATTTTGGTTGCTTTTGTCTCTCTATCTTCAGTACCTGATGCCTCTTGAAGAGACTTAGCATTGGTTAGTCTAGTTTTCCTGTGTCCATCCTCATCCTAAGAGCTGATAGGGTTTCCTAGAGCTGTCAAACAAATTCGCAAACACTCCAAGTCCTCCATGTACAGCTGGGACTCCGAAACCTGACTCAAGCTATGCTTTCTCTACCAGATGATTCTGATGTTTCTATTAAAAACTCAGTCCCGCACCCCCAATTTGGTTGATGCAGTGACTCTGATCTTAATCTCTAGTTTGCTTTATTGTGTATTTATTTATGTTCTGTCTTCCTCTTCAGAGAACATTTCAGGAGAGTAAAGGTCACAGACCCTCCCACGTGCCTAGCCAGCTTGACATATGGAGGGTGCTCCAGGAGTGTCTAGGGAAGTGTGTGTGTGTGTGTGTGTGTGTGTGTGTGTGTATGTGTGTGTGTGTATGTGTGTGTGTGTGTAGAGGGGGGAAGAGAAAGAGAGAGAGAGAGAGCTGGAATAGTTAACAGAGGTATTTATGTATTTTTATTTATTATTTTTGAGACAATCTCTCATTATGTAGCCTTGACTTGTCCAGAGCTTGCTAGCTATATAGACCAGGCTGGCCTTGAACTATTAGGGATCTGCCTGTCTCAGCCTTCCAAATTCTGGGATTAAAGGAGAGCACCACCATAGCAGGATAAGAGGTATTTATTCTTAAGAGTAAAAAACTTCTGAGTTTGAATTCAGGCTGTGGACATTGGTGTGAGTACATTCATCAATTTCATTCTTGGCAGAGTTGCTCCCTTATTCTCTGTCTGTCTGTCTGTCTGTCTGTCTCTGTCTCTCTGTCTGTCTCTCTGTCTGTCTGTCTGTCTGTCTGTCTCTCTCTGTCTCTCTCTCTCTCTGTGTGTGTGTGTTGGTAAGACAATAGAAAGATGAGGAGAACTGTAGCATCACATGAGGGCCAGGAGGGGATCCCAGCACACCTGACCTGGGCTCTAGTCAATGCTGGCTGCCCAGATGGAGCACAGGAAGCTACCCTGGCTGTTAGAGAAGGCAGTCATCCCTGCTGGAGGCCCTGGGTAGAGCCTGCTGTGGGCAAGTTTCCCTCTGTGGCCCAGCCATCATCCCATGCAGCTGCACAGTGGGTTTAGCTTTATCTTGGTTGGAAAAATTCCATAACTGAGCCCAATGAAGTCATTTGCCAAAAGGCCGTGAGACTCTTTGCTGTGTGCTGTGGCCCTCCTGTGATCCACCAGACCCTGCCCTGTGACCTGCCAGGGGCAAACCTGTTATATCTTCCTTCCATAGCTGGGGTTCCTCATCTATAAATGAGGATTTTGTCAGAACTGGGAGTCGACTGTAGATCAAGCTGCTATTCAGGAATGCTACTCCCAGGTTATGGAAGTGAGTCAGTGGGCTATGGCCAACACCAGAAGATGCCAGGAACACACTGTGTCCTCTCATACACTGCAGGAAAGGCAGGTACTTTCAATTCCTGCAGGTCTCTGAGAGAACACTACCTACACAGGGTTCAAGGGTTAAGTAGCCTGTTCACTATGGTTGGGCAGGGCGCCATCTAACAGCCCTAAGCTGGGACCAGGCTAACAAAAGGCTCCTCCCCAGAAGGCAGCTGGGCTTTCAGATCATACAGCCACCTACTATATAAGGCCTGTCCCCACACACCTGCTCCTACATATTGCCAGGCTCCATCTTCCTTGGGATAGTGTCCTTGGCTGGAACCAGAAGGTGAGGGGACTCTGAGGTTGGAGGCTGATCCTGGGAGAATCTGAATCCTTGGGGTGGGGGTGGGGCATTCAGGGAACTCAGGCTTGCTCTGGCTAGTGTTCAGGATGTTCTTGAGGCTCTTTTATGCCACTGTTGTCCACTGCTGCCCTGATCTCAAGATGGGCAGACTGTAGCAGAGGTTGAGGCTGGGGGGGGGGGGGGAGCGTTGCTTGCATGGCATTCTGTTGTCCGTGTGGCTCACTGTCTCTGAGCTCTGGCTTCCCTGGCAGATGCCAAAAATTGTAAAAGCATGCTACCTGACTACTGAATGTTACAAGTCAAGAAGGGGACTGGAGATGGAACTAGCGTGGGGGAGTGTTTGCCTAAGATGCAGGAAGTGCTGGGGTCCATCCCTAGTGCCTTGTTGACTGGGTATGATGGATGTCTGTCATCCCAGAACTCAGGATACAGAGGCAGGAGGATTAGAAGTTAAGGTTATCCTTGACTACTAAGTCAGGTTGAGGCTAGCCTGGGCTACACAAGACCCTTCTGGCCAATAGAAGTGATTGACAGGCCTCATGCCCCATTACAGGACTGCTGCTAGGCTTTGCCTCCATGCTGTCTGCTAGCCAGGTCCTGACTTCTCTGGGTCTGGAGATAAGGCTCACATCAGGCTGCTGGTGGAGCTGATCTGATCTGCGCTATGGCTGTCCTTCTATGGTTGCCTCTTCCCACACCTTTTATCTCTCTTCCTCTCCTCCTTCCCAGTAATTAGGTTCTAGAAGTCTTTTCCCAGCTGTTGGGGTTCCAGGCCTGGAGAGGTGCCTTGGTGTGTGGATGAATGAATAGTTGAATGCAGAGCTCGCCTGTGACATACTCTAACCAAGACATATGCTAGCTGCCTTCTGGGCTTCTAAACCTCATGGCCACTGGGAAAACATGTTGGCCTCCTGTCCCCTTGACCAGGCTAGTTTCCTTTACTTTTCCCCTAGTTCCTAATAAGTCAACCAGAAGGCCACACTGCTGTGTGTGCAGAGTGATGGGATGTGTGTTTGGGTGGAAAAGGGCTGTTTTCCCTGGAAAAGGTCAGCTCTTCTTCAGCCTGTGGCAGCTGTCAGGGGAAGAACCTGGAGCGTGTTCTGCTTTGAGCCTGGGCTGCTTTTGCTAGTCCAGAGGTTGCACGGCTGTGAAGTACAGACACCAGCCAGGCGCAGGGGTGGTGGTGGTGCAGTTAGGGGGAGCTCCATGAAATGCGACAGTTCTGCCTGCCCTGGCTAGGGGCAGCTGCACAGCACATGTGGCTACTGAGGATCCGAACAGTGGTTCCTGTACTGACAAACAGGCGTGTCGTTATCGACCGTGAGTGGATTAACCTGAGGAGCCACATTTGACCATGGCTGCCATTTGTAGGATAAATAAGATCATGACCAGGGAGGGCTACATGCCAATGCTGCTATTCAGGCAAAGTGAAAATCCCAAGCAGTAACCTAGGATCCTAACAAATGTGGCAAAAACCTAGCAAGCCTCAGAGAGCTAATTCAGACGGTTTGCAGGCAGAGTGCTAGGCGATGAGAAACTGGTGACACTTTAATCTGACTCAGGAGCTTTGATGTGTCCAGGCCTGGGGTTTTGAGGTGTGTCACGAGTGTTGGGTGGCAGAGTGGAATGGGTGTGTCCCAGCTCTGACACCTCTCAGGAGGAAGAGCTTGATTGATTTTGAGCACATTTCTCTCATCTCAGTTTTGACCAGGTTCCAAGAATAGTACCAGGTTGCCTTGGTGGGTAGATGAGCACGTGTAAAGGGCTCTTGGAGCATAACAAGGGCTCCCCACACACAGGTATCTGCATAGGTGGTGGCAGCTAAGCCCCTGAGCAGGGACAGAGTGCAGGAGACTTCTGGAGGGAGGACCCATTACACTCTGGAGGAGGGAGGACACAGGATCTGTGTCAGGGGAGCTGAGGAGAAGCTGAGGGGAATATAGAACCCGGGAGAAGTGAGGAGGGCACAGAACCCAGTGCAGCTCTATTTATCTAGGACCCTGTTAGGATCTGAATCTCAAGTGTTCCTCAAAAGCCCATGGCCTGGCCATCAGCCTGCAGCTCTACAGTGAGGTCCTGGGAACTTCAGGAGGATGCCTAGAAGAAGTTAGCTCATTGAGGGAGACACTGGGACACTCTCCTCTTTCCTTGTACTTTCCTGGCTGCCATAGGTGAATAGACCTCCTTCCACACAGGCCCATATGATATAGGTAAAAATGACTGATGCTTTTTAAAAAAAACAGATTTATTAGTTATTTGTTTATGTATATGAGCACAGTGTCCTGTTGCTCGCTGTCTTCAGACATACCAGAAGAGGGCACTGGATCCCATGACAGATGAGACACCATGTGCTTGCTGGGAATTGAACTCAGGACCTTTGGAAGAGCAATTAGTGCTCTTAACTGCTGAACCATCTCTCTAGTCCGACTGACACTTTTGAAGCCATTGGTCAGAGTGAATCTTTCTTCCTTATAAACTGATCATCTCAGGCGTTTTGTCAGAGTGACAGAAATCTGATAGGCACAAATTTTGGCCCTAGCAGAATTGAAAATCAGCTCATCTGCCCGTCTGCAGCTTAAATTCAATCTGGTGTCAGGACCGTGTGGACACAAGTCACAGCCCTGTGTACCCATGCAGGACTCTGCTTTATATTTTCCCCAGACACAAGGACAGAGACAGTACTAACGTTGTTTCAGAGTCTTTAAAACACTCTTTGGTGGAAGCCATTCCACCAAATCTCCAGCTGCCCCTTATGTCTCTCCAGGTTTGAGGCTCTGTGGCCCCATCCTCTGGGGAAGCCAGATCTAGCATCATGAAAGGCGTTTTAATTGCTGGTGTCATTGCTGCGTTCGCCATTACAGTTGTAGGTGAGAGAGGCCATGTGGCCCGCTTCGTGTATAGCCTTCTTTTCCAATCCTGCCCAACATTCTTGCTCTTGGTGTCCCACGGTATCTACCACCTGGCCCATTGTGTTGTGTGAGACCCATGTGTCCACTCTGCTTTCAGAAAGACCACTCTGTGGCTGGTCAGGGTTGGATTTTCCTGTCGGGGAAGAGTGAATGATGAGGCTAAACTAATGGGCGTGGCTTCGTCTCATGTCAGTTTCGGGGATCCTCAGAGAACAATTGGGTGTCCCATCTGGATATTTTTCCTGTTGTGGGTGTGGTGCTCTGTGAATATCTGCTGGTTGTTGACTGTATTCTGTAAATACTTTGTCCTCTCAGACTCCCTGAATTGTACACAGTGTCATGTATTCAATAGCACCTGTGATGACAATGTCACCGAATGCGAAGAAGCAGGGTCCCTCAGTTGTGTGGAGTCCTCTGTCAGCTCCACTCTAGGTGAGTAGAGCTGCTGTTGCTGGGACTTGTGGTAGGTGGGTGGGCACAGAGGAGGGATACCTGAGGCAGAGCTGGGCTGTACAGTGCAGAGAGACTACTGGGTCATGCAGACAACTCCCCAGTGGCTGAGGTGAGCAGAAGCTGGATGGGAATCCGGGCACAGAATCAAACAATCGGATGAGTCCTGTGGCATAGTGGAAATCACTTCCATTGATTGAAACCTCACTGCAGATACATTTTTTGTAGATGTAAACAGCAAGAGCAACTCAGAGCTGAATAAGAGGCAGGTGTTTTGCCTGAGACATTTGTATTTTCCCCCCCAGTCATCTCTTCCTTCCGCAGCAAGGCTCCTCTCTCTTATAGATCAAATGCGTTTTCCTCAGTGAATGCCCCTCTGTCCCCAAGGCATTCTGACCTCTGGGAATCTCTCAGGGTACTTAGAGGTCTTCCACGCACAAAAGCAGCAAGGACAAGAGCTGACATCTAAGCAAGGGTGCTCAGGAGATGGGTCAGTCAATGAAGTGCTTGCACAAAGCATGAGGACCCAAGCATATCCCTCAGCATCTATGCACAAAGGCTAGGCATGTAGTGCATGCCTTTAACCCCAGCATGGGCAGCTAAGACCAGAGGAACCCATACCTTGATGGGCAGCCAACCTAAAACTGGCGAGGTCCAGACCACCTCAAGACCGTTTTTCATAAAGTAAGGCAGAGAGAGCCATTGAGGAAGTTGATATCAATCTCAACTGCTTGAATGCTGGAATTATGATTATATGCCAACATGGTCAGCTTAATTTAATTTACTTAATTTTTTTGGTGGTTGGCTTGTGTGTGTGTGTGTGTGTGTTTTAAATACAGGGCTCTGCATGTACCAGATAAGCACTCTACCACAGAGCCACACTCCCGATCTCTTTATTTATTTTGACTAATTCACATTTAATGTAACAGCCACATGCAGCTGATGTTGGGTATTGCAGAGCTCTGACGGGCTTTTCATGCAGTTTCTAGGAAGGAACCTCAGTTGCCACTCTGATGTTGTGTCAGATACAAAATCCCACTGTATCTGCTTTATTATTTTTTTGAGACGTTAAGACAAATTAGTGGCGGGGTGGGGGATACTGTTAGACTAGACCACCATTTTTTTCTGGTGTCCCTCCTGCCTAAGCATTTTACCCAACCTTTTGACATCATGATATGACATTGTCACCACAAAACTCATGATCAAGAACAAGAGATGCAGTTAACAATGGCAACAACAAAATCATGAAAACCTTTAACAGGATGTAGGTTTACAACTTTGTGCCGGACTCACTTATATCTTTTCTGATATATGTGACCATGTGCATATGTGCATATGACCATGTGAGTGAGGCTCACTAGGTGTAGGTTAGCTAATTGCAGAGTTTAACCCATCTCTCTGGTAATCCGATGGAGGAAAGAGTTCTCTGATGGGGAGCAGTTTTCTCTTTGTTTTGTTTGTTTGTTTTGTTGTTCCTTTTTTTTTTTTTTTAAACCAAGACAAGGTCTTATGTACCCTTGGCTGGCCTGGAACTCACTATGTAGACCAGGCTGGTCTTGAACTCACAGAGATCTATCTACCTTTCTGTACTTTCCAAGTGCTGGGGTTAAAGAAGTGCCACTAGCACCCGGCTGGGTCCTTCTTGGTCTAAGAATCCTTCTCCAGTTTCTCCCAAACTGTTCTGAGCAGAGGTTTACGTCAACTGTCCTTGTCTGAAGCATTGTCTTCTCAGGGTGTTATTCTCACTGAAGCTTCTTCAGGTACTAACAGTCTGTGTTCGCTTCGGTGTAGGAGGGTTCCTCCATTTGTACCAGAACAAGTTCTGCTCCGAATCGAATTGCACCGAGAACAGCACGGAGGTGGCCTTCACTGTTCGTATATTTGATGATCAAAGATTCCATTTTGCAAGCCAGTGCTGCCAAGGAGAAGCATGCAATGGCACCCACTATGGTTGGTACAGGGCCCAGCAGCCTGTCCGGGGTCAGACCTTCCTTGCTTTTCTGCCTGCTTTGTTTATCTGGGGTGGATGTCTCAAGTCCAGGCACTTCTGCACACAGCTGGATAATGTTGGCATCTGACTTACAGCAATTACACAAGAAACACGGGAGACACTAACCCAGCTCAACTCCACTTTCCCTTTCAGGGAAGATAGGGGTTTCATGGGTCATTTTTTGAGGCATGAGAAGCAAATTCTCGTTAGTCATTTTTTAATTTTTGTGATCTCAGTGCCTCAACTAAGAATTTCTTTTAGACAATGTTTCTTGCAGTCTAGATTCACCTTAAATTTGCTATGGAGCCAAGGATGACCTTCACTCAGTCCTCTTGCCTGTGCCTCCTGAGTGCTGGGATTATAGGTGTGTGCCACCATGCCTGGCAACATTCTAAATCTCGGTAACAGTTGAAGACTCCTCAAGTCTTTTGTTTATTTGGTCTCCACCTGCTAACATCTACCAGGTTAGAAATTAAAGCTAAGCAAATTCACAAATCTTAATTCAAGTAATCAAAAGTAAAATCAGTTAGCCAAGTGGGGTTGCACATGCTTTTAATCCTAGCATTCCCTTGGGAGGCAGAAGAGGTAGCTAGATCTCTATTAGTTTAAGGCCAGGCTGGTCTACATAGTGAGACTCTGTCTCAAAAAACAAAAACAAATAATAAGTTATATATATATATATATATATATCTTATTATACACACACACACACACACATATATGTGTGTGTATATACACACATATAAATACTAGTAAGAGTTTTACTTAGAAATAACTTCCAAAAATATTTAATGAACAGCATATATGTAAATAGATATACCAATATACAATATGTGTTAATAGATACTAATATATAGTATATACTAATATATTCACCATTTATTGAAATATATAGTATATGTATGTGTATGCATTTATGTGCTCCATGCATATGTAATGCCCATGGAAGCCAAAAGTGGGTATTGAGCTGGAGTTACAGGGTTGTAATATGCCACATGGTTTCTGGGAACTGAACCTGGGTTCCCTGGAAGGCAGCCTGTGCTATTAATTACTAAGCCATCTCTCAGCCCTCCCCAAATGTATATTTTCATGGAGTGTTTAACTCCTGGTTTAGAAGGAAGCTGGGAATCTCAGATTTGCTTGTGTATTTAATGTTTCAGTCTTGCTCATTATGTGGGGCTTCTGGAAAATTCTGCTGCATGCACACAAGGTAACAGGAGTACTAAAAGAAGCAGATAACATCTTGGTGTTTTATAGAAGTGGTTTTAACCATTTGGAATCTCTGCAGGTCTCAAGGACCCATGAGTTCCTGGACCGCAGTTTGAGAAATGATTTTCTAGATCAAAGTCTTCATTTAGAGCAGTGGTTGGGTCACAACCATCGGAACCCCCAATCATAAATTTATTTTTGTTGCTGCTTCGTAACTGTAACTTTGCTGCTGAGCAGTGTCTCAGTTCCTAAGACCATCGGAAATGTGTGGTTTTCTGATGGTCATGATCCACAGGTTGAGAATCACTGATTCAGAAGAAGAAACAAAACAAAGCAAAACAAAACAATAAAACAGAAAAACCATGGGCAGAGACAGTGATGTTCACCATCATAAGCACAGGCAGTTAGGAGTAAGGCTCGTTCTCAATGTGATTTAAAATTGTTTTTCTCCATCACAATATGAAAATGGGCCATTTTCATCTGCTCAGAACAAATCTTAATGCCAATCAGACACCTGTTGGCTAAGGCTCCAAACAGCCAGTTGGCGTTGACATTGGCTACAGCTCGTTGTCTTCGGTTTCCCCCTTATGTTACCCCACAGCGCTGTGGATCACCATTCTTGTGAACTGGCTGGTGCACAAGGATGGCTCTCAGGAGTTGTGCATAGGAAACCTTTGGGCAAAGCATGTGTCTCGAGGGCTAGATCTGAGGCTGCCTGAATGTAGACTTCCTAGCAGTTTTTCTGCCTGCTTGTCCCTGTCTCTCAGGACAGTGTAATAACACAAATCTAAGTAATGGCTTTCCTCTACCCAGAATCTGGAACCCAGGAATCCACTAACACGCAGTGCATGTCTTGCTACGACTACAACCAAACACGCTGTGAGGAGAAACCCCAGCAGTGTTACGAAGGAGAGCAATGTGTCCATATCATTGCGGAGCTTACAAATGGTAAGTCCTGGAGCTTCAGCTCCTTAACAGGGCTCAGACTGAAACAAGATTCAAGTGCTGAGCTAAGGCAGAAGAGCTGGGGATGGCGGAAACAGAGGGAGGATTAGCTCAGGATGTCCTTCAGTTAGTTAGAGACTGCCAGGAAGCCTTCTGCTGGTTGCTACTTCAGCTCTTTGGCCAGGGCTATAGCTGGTTGCCTTTCTCCCTCCTTTCTGTAGTCACACCCAGGTTCAGTTACCTGACTGCCTGACCCTCCTGGCCCTGGCTTCTTTGCTAGGCTGCCATTGCTCTTTAGGCGTGGACATGTGTGACTTTTATTTGCTTTTAATACCTATATATACTTTTCTTCTACATCCTGAGAGGTGTTGGCTTGGGGCAGCTAGGGCCATCTGGCTATTGCTTTTCTTCTACAAAAGTAACCTGAGAACGGCCATCACTTTGCCAGAGAACCCGGCCAAGCCGACAGCAGCATGCAGGCAGTGTGCATTTGCCTCTTGCTAAAGGGACAGCCTTGGGGCCACTACTGCCTTGTAGCTCTGTACTTATTTTCCCAGAAGAGAGTTGATCTCTGCTGGTCCTTTGTGGTGGAGGTCTGGGGGTGGGGTGGTGGGGGGAGAGGAGGACAGTGAGACAAGGCTGGGGCCATCTCTGGAGTCAGGGCCAGAAGTGAATATGCAGTGTCCTCCTACACACTACAGTGGGTGGAATCCTGGCTAACGGAACTCTTGGGAATGTGGTCTAGTGATGTCCAAGAAGGAAAAAAAAGAGGTACGAGTCAAAAACAAATAACCAGCCTGTCTCAGCTAAAACACAGTTCAGACCCAAATTCTGTTTCAATTTTTGCTTAATGTTAACTTCAAAGCTTAACTATAGCCACGGAACTTTCAGTGTATCCAAGTATTCTGGTTTTTTTTTTTTTTAAAGCCTTTAAAACTATTTTTTAAAGATGTATTTTAGAACTACAGTAAAGCTGGGTTAAAGGCACAGACACCTCCCATGTTCCTGTGCTGCCTGGCTCATGTGTAATTGCTATCATTGTCAAGCGCTCACCACAGAGGTGAGCCTACACAGGCACTCACTGTCACCCAAGTCCCCAGTTTATCTCAGGGTTACTCCTGATACAGTTTATTCCACCACGACAGTGTAACATAGAGGATGGCCCTTGTCCTGGAAGACTTCTGTGACTCAAGTTTTTCTTCTATTCAACAAGACTCTGGCAGCCACTGGTCTTTTTTACTGCCTCTATAAATTTTTTATATCTCGGAATGTCTATTCTCTCTCCCTCTCACTTTCTCAGTCTCTCTGGATTTTTCTGTCTGTCTTCTCTATTCTCAGAAGCCTCACACATGTAAAACATATATTCTTCCACTGCGAAAGGTCACACTTGCCTTTTGAAATGCTCGAGGTACCCACACTGCCCTAGTTTTTAATTCTGAAGTTGCACGTAAAGGCAGCAACAGCAGCAAAGAATTTCTATGCTCATCTTGTCCCCGTGTCTCCTGGTGATGTAGCCTCTTTAATGGTCAAAGCCAGGCAGACCACAAACGGACCTTTTCTTGCGTGTCAAGATGTGCCAAGCACCATTCTTCCCGACTCAGGGTAGCTCATTTCTCAGCACTGATACCTGGGGTGAAGCAAGAGCAAACTGCTTTCTTCCTGAGGTTCAGTGGTCTCTTTCACACAATATGCTCTAACACTCTGACGCTCTGACAGTATTGAGTCCCTTCACGATCTTGAGCCCTTTCAGTTCTCGGGGAACTCCCTGTTTCCTAGGGACAGTTGAGTTGCAGCTGACAGACCCGGAGGGGCACAGCCACTCAGAAATAGCTGCTATTGTCTTTGAAAGAGCCATGGACCTTTCCCTACATCTTGAATCTGGAACTATGTTTAAGTAAACAGAGCTCTGAGTCAAGATAAAGATGCTGAGAATTTCCTGCACACTTCTTGTTGGCTTTTCTTTTTTTCTCAAGGAAAACTCAGACAGGAAGAAGTCAGATCTAGAGAAGTGAAATTTCTTGAAAGAAAATGCTTTGGTGGCAGGGGGGAGTCAAGTTTGCCCACTGACTCATTCCTTTCTGAATGGAGAGTTGCAAGAAAGAACGTACCCTGAGCCTGTCACTCATGCTTGCCTTTTCCTTTTGTTTCCTTCTTCCTTCTCTCCTCCTTCTTTCCCCCTTCCTTCTTTTACTCTTCCCTCTCCTTTGTATTTCTCTTGACAGAGTCTTGCTACATAGCTGAGGCTGGCCTTGAACTCATGGTCTTCCTGCTACAGTCTGTCAAGTACTGGGCTTGCAGGTGTTCATTACCATACCTGGTTTGATTTTTGGCTTTTTCATCGGACAGCTCCACAGGAGCATGAGAGACTGGGCATCCAAGATCTAGTTCCCAGCTCTCTTTTAAGTCTGGGTTTGCAACCCACCTCTCACAGCCCAAGTGGCTTTTGGGGTTGTGTGAGGATGGGCCTGGACTCTGACCTCCGTAGTTCTTGTACTGCTTCTGTGTGGTATTCTTATCTCTGGACTTCTTCCTTAAAGATGGCTTCCAGGAGTTGAGGGGCTGTTGCACACTGTTCGACTTCTCAGAGATGAGTAACTGTTTGGGCTGGGGCTTGGGCAGAGGGTTGTACGGAGTTCTGACTGTCTTATTTACCTCTTCAGGTACTGGCAGAGTGGAGCTAAAGGGCTGTTCTGATATCAGCAACTCTACATGTCAATTCCTGTCCGCTGAGAACACAACAGTTGGAGAGTTTGTTTTCATGTCCGTTGAATGCACGCAGTCCACTGAGGCCAACTCAACCACCGTTACCCCATCAAGCATCGAAACTTCCCCCACCTCTGTTACCACAACAACCAGCATGGGCATCAGAGCTTCCTTCACCTCCTCTATCTTTGGCAGCCTCCTTCTTCTGAAGCTGCTGTTCTGAGGTCCCTGGGCTCTGCCCATCCTGTGTCCCATGGGTGCTAACGCCTTTCTCTTCATATACCTTCCCGTTAAATTGTCCCTTGGGGTGGAAGTTACAGGACTCCAGGCAATGCTAGCAGCTGCATTATCTCCTTTATTAAAGTGTTGCTTGAGGTCTGGATAATGTCTTTTGATATCTTTGGGGCTGGTTGTGGTTCAAGTCACTGCCCAGCCCTTATCGTCTCTGGGTGGAGGTGGGGTCTTTGCTTTGGGGATAGCTGCTTCTTTGCCTCAAGACTCAATGACATCTCTGTTCCTGTTCCTCTGAGAAGATAAACCTATGCCCTTGCTGGTACCTTCTACTAGCATCCCCACACTCCAGCATCCCTGCACCCCAGCATCCCCACACTCCAGCATCCCACACTCCAGCATCTCTGCACCCCAGCATCCCTGCACCCCAGCATCCTTGCACCCCAGTATCCCTGCACCCCAGCATCCCTGCACCCCAGCATCCCTGCACCCCAGCATCCCTGTACTCCAGCATCCCTGCACCCCAGCATCCCTGCACCCCAGCATCCCTGCACCTCAGCATCCCTGCACCCCAACATCCCTGCACCCCAGCATCTCCGCACTCCAGCATCCCCGCACCCCAGCATCCCTGCACTCCAGCATCCCACCTGCTACTGCTTATGCAGTCACATGCTGCAAATACCCTAGCTGAACCCTGTCATGTCCTGTGCTGCTCCTAGTACCAACACAGAAGTCCAGCGGCTTTTCAATCTGGTATTCATCAATTGTCCAGGCTGTGTCCAGAGACACACAGCAAATGAAGAAAAAATGTCACCCAGGGTCCTGTCACTATCTAGACACAAGAAGGGCATATACAGAAAGACTTTTGAGGACAAGAATGCTCCCACTGGTTGAATGATCAAGTCTTCGGAAAGACAGAGGACAGGGGGCTCAGAGCCTGGGATTAGGAGGCAATACTGTGCAGGGTGGAATATAGCCACAGAGAGCCCTGGTCCCTTCACTTAAAAGAGTTGAACCTGGTCAGCCATTCTAAAGCAGATACCTATAGGACAAGACAGCCACTCAGACCCAAGCTTGCAAGGTTCAGGTTTAATAGTAAGGTGGGTGTTGGATTAGTTTTGAATAAATAGGGTTTTTCTGTAATAATGAAATCAAAAGGTGTAAGCCAGCAAGGGTTTTTATTGTTCAGAGCTGCTGACAATGAAGCAGAAGCAAGCAATCATGGGCTATAACTGCACACATCACTGTGCTGGTTCCAGCTTACTTAGATCTTTAAAACCATTGATCTTTACAATTTCTGTGTACATGGTGTGTGCATGTGTGTGTGTGTGTGTGAATGTATGCATGCATGTATGTGTGTATGTATATATGTATGATGTGTGTGTTCTCATGAGTACAGCACTCACAGAGACAAGAAGAGGGTGGCAGATCCTCTGAGGCTGGGGTTACAGGGATGCTACAGCCTGATGTGGCTTCTGGGATGAGAATCCAGGTTCTTTGCAAGAGCAACAATCGCTCTTGACTGCAGAGCAGTCTCTCCGGCCCACTTTAGCCTTTTATTTTTAATTTCATGTTTACTGAGAAGTTACAAAACCAGGAGTAGTTGAGAATGCTATTATTCAGTGCTCCAGTTTCTTGTCTGTTGTTATCTCACATTTCACACACACACACACACACACACACACACACACACACACACACACACAATTTAGGAGATAAATGGATAAATGGCTTATTTTCAGACCACAGTTCCAGGCTACAGTTTAACACTCAGAAGTCACAACAGCAGGAGTGTGAAGCAGCTGGTCATATGGCATCCATAGTTAAGAGCGGAGAGAAACATACACACACAGCATCACCTTGATTACCTTGATTTCTTATCATACAGTTCAAGACTCCCTGCCCAGGGAATGGCACCACCCATAGTTTTTTTGGATATCAATTACTTAATTAAGATACCCCCATCCCTCCAACAAGATATACCTACAGGCCAACCTAGTATAGACAATGTGTCCTCCAGACTCTCTTCCCAGGTTGTTCTAAGTTGAGTTGATAGTTAAAGCCAATCATCACACCCTGCCTTTTGTCAGCTTGACATACAACACAACATTTTAAAATCATAATCTTATTTTATTTATTTTTATGTGTGTAGATGTTTGCCTGAAAACATGCCTGTGCACCACGTGAATGCCCCCAGTGCCTGCCAAAGCCAGGAGAGGGTATAGTATTATCTGGAACAGGAGTTACAAACAGTTGTGCACTGTCCCAGGAGCAGCAGCCACCATGGTCCCAGAATGATTCATTTCCCCACTCATTTTAGATCTGTTTCTTCAACCAATATATCTGACAGAAACACACAGAGGGAAATGTAGAAAGACACATAGAAAGGATAACCGGAGGTGGCTACCACACAGATTCAAACTAGGGTTTCAGATGATGTCTCATGTGAATCCTAGATGCTGGAGCTAAGGCTGGGTCCAGACTTTTCTAAGTGTCCTATGCAGCAGGTGTCATAAACAGATTCACTTCCAGAGAGGACAGATCCAGGTGACTTTCTATAGCTTCCTGTTTAGGGTGGAGACATCTGGAGCAGAGGTGGGAGAAATTCCTCAGGTTCTGGAACGTCGCAGGGTGCCCACTCCTTAGGAAATGTTAATCCTTTGTGCAACCAGCCCAGGAGATCTGAGGCCCTAGGGTCTCTGGGAATCTTGCTGGGGTTTCCAGAATGTCATGGGCAACTCCTTTAAAGACCACAAACTCCTAAAACCAACAGAAGGTCTTTATTTGCCAGCTGTAGGAATACAAGGGGAACTTGCCCAAAATGTGGAGCCCCCAAGCCTCTTTATTCTTTGCTGTTTATGCCTTAAACCCACATCCTGGTTGACACACTTTGGTTGGGAAGATCAGTTAGGGAGAAGCAAAACTATAGAAGCCAAAAGCAAGGTTGGTACATTCAGGGACTTTCCCAGATCCTGGAACTACGGACTAGGTCTTTGTTCCCATTTTGGCAGGTGTTGGAGCCGACATGCTAGGTTCTAAGATCAGAATGGTGTCTCTAATATGGCATCAGTTGTATGAAGTTCTTGTGATCTACAAAAGTCTTGGGGCCTGTTATACAACTAGATACAAATAAACTCAAAATCTGGCAGGGCACATTGCAAATCTTGTGGGTCCAACGTCCAGTATCTGAAGCTCCTAATGGGATTTTTGCTCCAAAGGACTTAGGAAGCCCCACCCATCCAGCTCTGATACCTGCAAAACATGCAGCTTCTCTTTTTAGGGTGGCTCAACTCTATACCAGCAGCTTTACATGGTCTTAGCATCTCCTCAGCTCCTCTCCGTGATGCCCTAAATCTTGTTTTTATGCTTTCATAACCAGTACCATGTGGATGACACTTATATCTCCAAGATCTGCTGCCAGCTTGGGATGTGGCCTGCCCCTCTTGGATCACACCTATCAGGATTTTTGTGCTGGTCCTGAGGAAATACTTTTCTTTGTTCCACTGAAGCCAAGAACCTCATTTCAGTGGTGTTGATCTCTATGATAGTCATAGCTGCTTCTTTAGCCCCAGGCTGATTAGCACATGTGTTTTTAGCCAAAATACCACACACAATGACTGCCTCCCGTTTCTGATAGAGTCTTAGATATTCTCTAAAACCCATGATCTGAGTCTCAACTGTTTCTTACAGAATTTTTACCTTCCAAGTTGCCACTAAAATGTCCCATTCCTCTGCTTCCAGTATCCAGTGGCTTTTCTAGCCCAATGTGTCAAATGCTCTCACTTTCCCTATAAAATAGTCCAAAGCATAAAAGCTATATAGTCTATACAGCAATAAAGCCACTTCCTGTGTATAGATTTTTGCTAGTTTAATTTTTGTTTCTGTGATAAAATACTTTGACAAAAGAGCAACTTAGGGGAGAAAGGATTTGTTTTAGACCACAATTCCAGGTTATGGTCCATCACTGCAGGGCAGGAGCTTCAGACAGCTGATATATCACATCTGTAATCAAGAGCAGAAAGAAATGCATGCACACACCTTACTTTATTGCTTGCTTATACTCAGTTCAATTTCTTCACTCTCAGCTCAGGACTCCCTTCCTAGGATATGGTGTCATCTGTGGTGGGCTGGGTCTTCTTCCTCCATCAATTGACTCAATCAAGGCAATCTCTCTTAGCTATATCCACAGACCAACCCAATATAGATGACCCCTTATTGACACTCTCTTTCCATGTGAGTTTGGGTTGTGTCAAGTTGACAATTAAAGCTAAGCATCATGCTAGGTTCTCTTTAGGTCTGCACTTCACATCACCTCAATACAGCACTGAAGAGGAAATGAACATTGGAACAGTATCATTGGCCAATGTTGGGGGTTCAGGAATCACCACATAAACCATAGGAACACCAATCTCAGTTAAGCAAGGACAGCTTATTGAACACACACCAAGACTGATTGATCAGGACCACAAAAGGACTAAGGAGCCTAATTGTGGTTCTAGTCTAAGGGACAGTACAGTGTTCCTGAGGAGACAGGGTTGGCAGTAACATCCACAATTTGTGTTTACTCCTCACTGGCAAGATCCCAGACACATGGCCTGTGGGAGTTTACCCATGAGCGTCTCTTCAGGTCATATACATTAGAAGCATTTTTGCTTAGTGGTTGGGGACTGGACATCCAAAACCTGAAAGTATGGTTCTCAATTCTAACACTGGTTCTTACCTCTCATGTCTTAGCTTTGTCACCTGTGCCATGGGAACAATGGCCTGCTGTATGGGGTCAGGAAAAGTGTAGATGCTTCTCCAGATGTGTTGTGGACATCAATATTAGTGGTAGGTAGAGGACTACAGTGTGGCAGCTGGTCCTCTCAGGGGCTCTCTTAGCAGTAATGATTGATGATTAATGAAAAAAGTTGGAGATGATCTGTGTCTCTCAATACCAAATGCTCAACCAAAATTTTAATCTCTTTGTGAAGATTCTCAAGCACATCCTCCTTAGTATGCAAATCTGCCTTCCTCAGTAAGATGCAGCAAACATTGCTTGGTGTTTTGACAGCACAGGAGGATCTTTTCTATTATTAAGAGAGAGTTCTCTGTGTGTATATCTGACAACATGGGTAATGTATCATCTGTTCCAGATTTTTATGTTCAAGTTAAATCTGCCAGATTTTTTTGGGGGGAGGTTTTGAGACAGGGTTTCTCTGTGTTTCTGGCTGTCCTGGAACTCACTCTGTAGACCAGGCTGGCCTTGAACTCAGAAATCCGCCTGCCTCTGTCTCCCAAGTGCTGGGATTAAAGGTGTGCACCACCACCGCCCCGGCTAATCTGCCAGATTTTTACTTCTGTTTTGATGATTTCAAGGTATCATCTGCAGGTCTTCGTGACAGAAAAAGTCTCATTTTTTATGTTAATCTTGAATTAAACATGAAAGTCTGCTGTAAGCTTTGCAGCTTGTGTGATTTGATGTTTCCCTGATGAATTCTTTCTCAAATTCTTGTGTAATTATTTTGATCCTTCACTACCTAAGCACAGGCCTTCAGTGTCTCTTTAGATCAGGCAGATGGAGACTTTCAATACTGTGTAAGCAGTAGCCATATTCCCCTGAAGCCTGAAGAAGCCTCAGGGGGCTAGAGAGGTGGCCCAGCAGGTAGGAGCACTTGCAGCTCTGGCAGATGACTGGAGTAAGGTCCTGGAACATATATACAGGGGTTCACAAGTGCCTATGACCCCAGCTTCAGGAGATCTGGTTTCTTCTTCTGGACTCTGTAGGTATGCACATAATCTCTCTCTCTCTCTCTCTCTCTCTCTCTCTCTCTCTCTCTCACACACACACACACACACACACACACATCTCAAAAAACAAAAACAAAACAAAAACCTTAGGACAGGGAGTTTTAACTATTATCAGCCCTTAAGATGAAAGGACCCATGACCCAGAAGGCAAAACAGACAGAATAGAAAAACAGAGAAAACAAAAGAGGCTCTCACATGTAGGCCATGTGCATGAAAGCATGTATGTTCACTTCCTTGTGACCTACCTACAGTAACAATGCTGTCATTGAGCTGTGTTTTTCTATCACCAGTCTATAAATATGTAGAATGCATCCCATAAACCTTAGAGATCATTTACTAAAGAACCATCCCTTAGCTAAGAGCAGGGTTCCAGCAGGCTTTAATAGTCTATGTCCTACGAACAGTGTATAAGGAAGTAATGCTATTCTATGTGTGTAACTATTGTTACGGTGAGTCAACATGACTGTCTTAGATACCCACATGTATTATAAAGCATCAGCCACTGTCCTTATATGTCTTTGTCTGTCTATTGATGACTTTAAATCTATATTAAAACACCTTCTCAAACTCTTTGCTTCAAAAAGCAAAGTAAATGGGAGGGGATGGTGAGACCTGTTCTTGGTCTGTTGAAGATAGCGAGGACGAGCACTCCTCTTCTCCCTTTTCTTCCCTTTTCTTTTCCTCCCTCGCCCTCCCTCTTCTTCCTCCCTCCTTTCCAGCCTCTCTTTCCTTCCTTCTCTTCTCCCCCCACCCCGCCTCACACCTTCTTTCTGGATTAAATGTTTTTCAAAACATACACTCATAATTATTCCTAGTACTTCTTCAGCCTTTCTTAGACACTGAATCCTTCTGTCTGATCACACTGACTGAAGCATCTAATACGACTCCATCAGATATATCTGGACTCTGACTATGTTTCAATTTAGGACTGACTTGGTCTTTCTTGGCAGTGGCTTCAGCTCAATCTCAGTCTCCCTTGCAACCCCCCACCATCTCCTCAGCTTTGCCTGTCGAAAAGCAGCATGTCAGGGTGTAGTGGGGCAGGGACAAGGCAACAGGAGAGGTTTTTTTAGTTGTGTGGTTTTTTTTTTTTTTTTTTTTTTTTTGAGATGTGATGGTTTTCTATCTCAATTTACAGTTCCCTGAAGCCCTGGCTCCATCTGCCTGTAAGTCAAGCTTCTGTTACTACCCTGTAAAGGCAGTTTTTCCTTGTACTTATGTTTGTGTAGAAGAGTCCTTGGGAGTCACGCTGCTAGGGGGAGCTGTTGAACAGCTGTTGAACACGGCTGCTGTGTGCAGCCGTGCAGTTTGTTTCCTGTTTCCCCATTTTTTTGTCATCATTAAAGCCATATTTTTCCATACAAGAAATCAGGATATCCAGTCCCATGGTTCTGTTGGACTTCTGAGACAGGGCTTCATTTAGCTCAGGCTATGTAGAGCAAGAGGATGACCTTGAACTCTTGGACCTCCTGGCATTACTTCCTGAGTGCTGGGATTACAGATGTGCTCTGGGATTACATACTAGCTCTTCAGTGGGTTTGAATGCCACATGTCAGGATGTAAAGTATTTCTGGACACCCTGGACAATGTTTTCGTGTTATTTCATATTCACTTTCAGTGAATAATCCACTAAAATACTCTTGATTTTCTTGTGGACACTATGCATTAGGTTAGAGGGCTCAGCCTTGTGCTATTGACAGTGGAGGCCAGATGCATCCCTGAGGTGTCCACTATCTAGTGTGTTAGAAGACTTGAGTAGTATCCCAGGCCTTTTCTCTCTAGACTCCAGACACACCTCTGGCTCTGACAACCTAAGGACAAAACCATTATTACCACAAGATGAAGGCTCATACAAGGTCTATTGGCCAATGCTCTAATTTGCTTTCTGTTGCTGTGATGAACACCATAACCAAAAGCAACTTGTGGAGAAAAAGGTTTATTTCCTTTTATAGATTAGAGTCTATTATTGAGGGAACCCAGGCAGGAGTTACAGCAGAGCAAGTCCTGAAGCCACACTCAGGGAGGAGTGCTACTTACTGGCTTGTTCCTTGTGGCCTGCTTTGCCTGCTTCTGTACACAACCCAGAACCACCCACTGGCCATGGCATCCCCACTGATGCTAGGCCTTCCCATACCAATCATATATGAAGAAAATGCACCACAGTCTCGTCTTCAGGTGAATCTGATGGAGGTATATCTTTTCTTTTCTTTTCTTTTTTTCTATGAATGGCACTTTATTCAGTCATTTTCTTTACAACTGAAACTCTGGGAATTCAAAATCCACATCCTTGCCTGTGAGCTTCTTGTACACACCAGAAAAAGTTCCCACCCTGTGCTCCACGTTGTTCTGTTGTGCTTTGTCTAAGTGAACTTTTATAAATCGGCTGCCATCCAGTTTCACATGGATTCTCTTACCCACAATTTCACTTGGGAAGACCAAGTCCTCAAGGATGGCATCATGCACTGCTGTCAGGGTGCGGCTTCTGAGGCGCTTTTGCTTATTTTTCGTAGGCTTTTCCGGGTTGGCTTGGGCAGAATCCTCCTCTGAGCAATGAAGACTACATGCTTCCCACTGAACTCCAATTCACGAACTAGCCAGACTTGGATTTTCTGGATTTAAGCTGAGGAACTGGTACAAAAATTGTGATAGCTTTCCGAACACCACCAACTTCGATTCCCTTCGCTGCGGTGATGTTGAGTTCCTGCAGCTGTGCCTTGAGATCGGAGTTCATCTCCAGCTCGAGCAGCGCCTGAGAGATGCCAGACTCGAACTCGTCCGGCTTCTCGCCATTGGGCTTCACAATCTTGGTGCTGGAGCTGAACATGGCTTCGTCCTTGCAGAGTGCCGACTTAGAAAGAGTGGTATATTTTTTCAGTTGAGGTTCTTTTTTCTCAGATGACTCCAGCTTGTGAAGATTACTTCCTTCAGAATGATGTGCCAACGTGCCCATACAAAATAGAATATGCAGAATCCCTGTCTTCACTACATGGTGCTCTAACAGCTCACACATACCCTGAGAGGTGCTTCTTGGAAAATACCGGGAGGAGACACTGGGAATGTGTTACCTGACTTTTCCCGAAGAGACTTGAACAAGTGTCTGTTCATCTAGAAAATGTACTGATACAGACCAAACAAATAGTCCTACCCAAGTCTACCTGGATGAAGCAATGAGTGTATTGGGTTTCTCAATTAGGAGTAAGGGTGACTCATAGCCATTGCTAAAATATTCACTGTAGAGGTAGGCACAGGAGGACAAAGTAGAATTCCTGAATGAAAATGTGCCTTTGATCCAGTGTGTGTGTGTGTGTGTGTGTGTGGTGGGGGAAGAGAGTGAGAGAGAGAGAGAGAGAGGGAGAGAGAGGAGAGAATTCAGGCACATATGTGCCACACTGTGCCACACATGCCCAGCTTTTATGTGAGTTCTGGGGTTTCAGATCCTCATGCTTGTACCACTAGTACTTTTTCCCCTGAGGCATCTCCTCAATCCCAGATCCAGTCATCTTAACCATGGACAAAATGCCTTCTGCTCAACATGGATGCTAATCTATTCAACAAAGGCTTAATTACTTTAACTGCAAGCTAATGATGAAGGGTATCATTTATTTTGCCCAACACATGTACCCACACAAAACACTCTCACAGTTGCTATCATTCTCAAAGAAAGGGTAAAACGTATTGAGATTCTGTTTGCATTCTCTTTTCTTTTCTTTTCTTTCCTTTCCTTTTCTTTCTTTCTTTTTTCTTTTTTTGGTTTTTCGAGGCAGGGTTTCTCTGTGTAGCTCTGGCTGTCCTGGAACTCACTCTGTAGACCAGGCTGGCCTCGAACTCAGAACTCAGAAATCTGCCTGCCTCTGCCTCCCAAGTGCTGGGATTAAAGGCGTGCACCACCACCGCCTGGCTGCATTCACTTTTCTTACATCAAATCCTACTGCTAAATTCTCATAAAAACATTTAGCATGGAATGTCTCCTCAACAGACTTTCAGGTGTGCCCGTGGGGTTATCAGTGATAGGCGCTGCGCTGTGTATTAGATGTGTTCATCTTGCAAAAGAATAAAAATCAGGCTTTCAGAGAGAAATCTTCATTCCTGTATTCAGTCAGGGCTGTTTGCAACAGTCAAGTGTTGTCTGGCTTCTCCTGGGGAAACATGAACAATTCATGTCTAGGGAGTCCATTCACCCTTGACAGAAACCGTGACATAAGAGAAATGGTTCCACACAAATCAGCTTTGGTGAACCAGTGAGTTTATTGGGGTTGCTTTCAGGCACCTGAGTGAGAATTTCTTATACCAGTGGTTCCCACCCTTCCCAACACTGTGACCCTTTAATACGGTTCCTCATGTTGTGGTGACCCCCAACCATAAAATTATTTAGTTACTGCTTTACAACTATAATTTTGCTACTTGTTATGAATCATAATGTAGATATCTGATACGTGGCTTCCAAAGGGGTTTCAACCTACTGGCTGAAGTCCACTGGCTTACACCAATATGGCTGAGTTGAAGGCAGATGCATGGCTGAAAAGCCCATCCTTGCATGGGAGGGCAGAACTGATATTCTGAAGAGCCTAGATTACTGAATACAGCTACAGATTCAATGTACTCCCCATCAAAATCTCAACAACATTTTTCACAGAACTTAAAAAGAGTCTCAACCAACATTCATATGGAAGCACAAAGGACCCTGAACAGCCAAAGCATCCTGAGCACAAGAACAATACTGGATAGCAGAATATCCACTCTCCATAGTAACAAAATCAACATGGTACTTTCACAAAATGCATGTTGACCAATGGAATGAAATACAGGGCCCAACACAGTCAAAACAGCACAGTCAAAACAATTAATATTTTTTAACAAACTTGTCAAAAGCAGACTTGCTTGTTGAAGGAAGACAGACTCTTTGACAAATGCTTCTAGGGAACATGAATATCCATGTTGTCCTAGTCAATGCTCTATTGCTGTGGAGAGACTGTATTCTGAGGTTTAGTTCATTAGCACCATGGAAAGATGTATGGCGCTCAGAGGCACACATGGTGCTGGAGAGGTGCCCTAGGGCTTGACATCTGGATCTGCAGGCAGCAGAAGAGAAAGTCACCAGCCTGGCTTGCTTGGGCGTCTGCTTCTTCTTCCTCTTCCTCTTCTTCTACCTCTCCTTTTCCTTCTCTTTCTCCTTCTTCTTCTTCTTAATGGAATGTTTTATTTATTTACATTTCAGATGTTATCCCTTTTCTCCATTTCCAGCCCCCTTCTGAAACCTCAAATCCCACCCCACAGTGACACACTTCCTTCAACAAGGCCACACCTACTTCACCAAGGCTATATCTACTAATAGTGCTGCTCCCTGGTGACCAAGCATTCAAATTTGTGAGCCTACTCGGAGGCCATTTTCCTTTAAACTGTCACATACATGTGGATGAATCAGCTAGATCTCTACTCTGACTTTTGACTTTACACCGCCTCCCCAAACAACAAACAAACAAACAAAACAAAATAAAACAAAAATTCAAAATGAGTAAAAGACCTTAAGGAAAAAACCTGAACTGTTGAAACTTCTAGAGAAAAACACAGAAAAACTTTCAAGATAACAACATAGGTGGAGTCTCTGAGGGGAAAAAACCCACAAAAAACAAACAGAAAACTTCTAACAGCACAGAAAAGAACCCCAGGACTTAGAGATTGGGGCAAAATAACATTAAGAAGCTTCTGCACAGCATAGCAAACAATCACCAGAGTGAAGGGACAGCTGTAGGGTTGGAGGAGTCTTGCCAGCTATGTATCAGACAGCAGGTTACTATCTAGAAAATTTAACAAAACAAAACAAAACAACCCATAGAAAACAGTACCCATCCAAGCAAAGGCTGAGCTAGCAATACAATAGTTCTAGAATAAGAAATAGAAATGACCAATAAATACTTTGAAAAGGGCTCAACACCCTTAGCCATCAGGAAAATGAAAACCCAAGCTGCTTTGAAGTGCTATCTTACCCTGTCAGAAAGACCATTCCAGAGACAGTAGAGGATACACAAGAAGAGTCACACTCAGGAAACTAATGTAGACATTAGGGACATCAACATGTGTGTCCTCTGAAAACTAAAATGGTGTTGCCATGTGAGCCAGCTCTACCAAACCTGGATACCAACCCTCAGGACACCAAGCCCATTTATTACAGAGACATTTGTATGTCTGTGTTTACCCATGTTTAGTCACAGCAGAGACTGCTCATATAACCGTAAACAAGTGAGCAGTGGGAGTGAGGCATGCACGCTCAATGGAATTTTTATTCAGCCATTAGGCAAGACCGTTTGCAGGAACATGGTTACAGCTGGAAACACAAATTTAACATCATGCCTGTGTGCGTGAGCATGTTTTTATATATGTGTGAGTGTGCTGGTCATTAGAAGAAGGACAGTGAGAAGGAAGAAAGAGATCGTAGGAAAATGGTACCTAGAGATGGCAATGAGATACATGTCACGGGAAATCAGATGAGGAGACTGGGGTGAGGGGAGTGAGAGTTCACAGAGGGAACCCTGGGAGAACAAATGAAGGAGAGCAAAGTGTAATGATATATAAAGATGCCGTGACGAAGCCCATCACCTAGTACGCTGACCTAAAAACAATTTTGAAAAAGTTTGTACAAATTAAAGAATATGCCATTGGTTCAGTTAAATTTCTTTATGTAATAATGTATGAGACAATTTGTAATATGTAGACAATGTAATATGAGACAATGTAATATGTAGGAGACAATTGCTACCTATATTGGCAGCTTTAGGCTAAGTGTAAATGAACAGAACACTTGCCTGTTTGCCCCAGAAGATGCCTTTGCCTTGTGATGGAATTACTCTGTGCACCCAGGAGAATGGTGAGGGGAGATGCCCTCAGAGTGCAGTGGTTCCCAGGGAAAAAAGTTAGGAACCAGGACATGAAAGTATATGAAATAGATTTTGAATGATCTGGAAATAGCCAGAAAAGATATTTTGAGTTTCAGTAAAGTGTCAAGGATAACTACCTGATTAGATAATTTATAATAGTTATTTTGTCAACTTTTCTAAACTTGCTTTTAAGTCTTAAAATAAGTTTTCAGTCCCACCCTGGGCCTGGAAGGTGATGTGGTTGATCCATCTCTGCCCTCATTACACACACCATTTTCTCTTTTCAGAATCTGCTGGTTGCAATCTTGTTTTTATGGACCTGGGCTCACATCCAATCGTTGGCAACGAGCCTCCTGGACAGATATGAACCTGGACTGTTGGGAATAACTTGAAAGTGTACAGAGCTGGTGAGTGGGCGTCCTTACTGTTCAGTCTAAGTATTGTTAGTGTCCTTTCCAGACAGAAGCTAGAACAAAGTTGCCATCATAATGTAGACATGGGCAAGGATGCGCCCCCATTAAAGGCCTAACACAAATGCTTGTGGGCATCTCTGTCACCCTCTGAGCCCACAGCAGGCATTTTTGGAGGACATGCTTTGCTCTTGTGTTGTTTCAGCCCTTTCTTTAACATTCTGACACTATGTTTTAAAATAAAATCTCTCTCTCTCTCTCTCTCTCTCTCTCTCTCTCTCTCTCTCTCTCTCTCTCTCTCTCTCTCTCTGTGTGTGTGTGTGTGTTTATTTTGAGACAGGGATACTCCATGTAGCCCTGGCTGCCTTAAGACTCACTGTGTAGTCCCGGCTGGTCTCCCAGTGCATGGTTGTGATCACTCAGAAATTCACTATGACCATGAGGAGGACTTTTATTGCGGTACTGGTACCAGGTACCTGGCCTCAAGTCTGCACCCGAGAGTGCTCACAAGATACAGCATCTAGCCATTGTAGGCCAGAGCTTATAAAGGCAAAACCCATAAATAATATTATAATTATAAATAAATAAATAAAATTATAATTTTGGATCTTGCAATTATCTTTTTGAGCAGAGTAAGCAAGTCTGATTACAAATGCAGAAATAACAGTTAGTCTTATGACATTATTATCTTGCAAGAACAGCAAATTTTATAAGATCAGTCAATTTAAGAACAATCTTCAATTTCTGGGAAAAAAGGAATGTGGGCTGCCAGTACAAGTAAGGGGGTTACATGTTAGAGGCATATATATGCATATGTATATAAGTATGCATATGTATATGCACACATATACATGCATATATGCATATAAGTACATGTGTACATATACTTGTATACACACACAACACACACACACACACACACACACACACACACACACACCCCACTTAAGCATAGTAATTAAAACCTAATGTAATGTTAACCATCACATTTCACTCCTTGAATTGTTTCCTGAGTCAAATCTTTGACTCTCTGGTGGATGACTTGTTCATATTTCTAAAGCCATATACTAACCTTCTGGTAGAGGGGAACTAGTTTCCTTTGGACCTAACATTGCAGCCTTTGTTGAGGATAAGAAATGATGTAGTCTTTTCTGTAATTGCCTCTTAGCTTCTCAGGGTGTTGTTTTCAGGGAACAGGAAAGTTGGAATATTGGTCAAAGGCCAGGAAAGGATTCAAGTAATGAGCAGTAGGGGATACGTGAGGATTCATCAGAAACGTTTGGTTTGTTGACCCAGATGAGGAGACAGGTATCAATCACATACATTGGACTGGCTTTTATCAGCTTTCAGAAAGTTTAGGGCTCACTGATTTTGGAGCAGTTTGTAGTCTGCAGATGACTCCTGATGGTGTCTGTCAGCTGAGTGGAAATCATAGACTAGGGACAGAAGTTAAAGTTGAGGAACTCAAGGGAGAATTTTACATTTGGAACTTCCCCCTCAGGTATAAGCAGTAGGTGGGTGAGCTTAGGCTGTTGATTGACAGGAGTATTTATTTCGAGTCAGTTTGACCTATAACAGGTGGATCCAAGTTGTGATTTCCTAAAGCTTACATGAATTTAAAAAAAATTACAAAAGAGATAAAAGTCTTAGATATATTAGTATTACCAATGTTTGTGATTTGTACTAAAATCTATCTTGTAGACAAAGCAGTAGATTCATACCTTGGAGACAGAGTAAAAGCTTGAGGATCCAAAAGGTGATTCTGAGTTTAAAATGTAGGGTTGGGTGTGTGTGTGTGTGTGTGTGTGTGTGTGTGTGTGTGTATAGACTGAACAGAGATTTTTTTTTTTTAGCATAAAAGAAACATCTTGGCTCTCTGCTCCTTCCTGTTCCAGAAACAGCCGCATCTTCTTGTGCAGTGCCAGCCTCATCCTGTAGACAAAATGGTGAAGGTCAGTGTGAAAAGATTTGGCCGTATTGGGTGCCTTGGTTACCAGGGCTGCCTTCTGCTCTGCAGTTGGCAAAGTGGAGATTGTTGCAATTAATGACCCCTTCACCCCTTCACTGACCTCAACTACATGGTCTACATGTTCCAGTATGACTCCACCCATGGCAAGTTCAACAGCACAGTCAAGGCTGAGAATGGGAAGCTTGTCATCAATGGGAAGCCTATCACCATCTTCCAGGAGTGAGATCCCGCTAACATCAAATGGGCTGATGCTGGTGCTGAGTATGTTGTGGAGTCTACTGGTGTCTTCACCACCATGGAGAAGGCTGGGGACCACTTGAAGAGTGGGGACACAAGGGTCATCATCTCTGCTCCTTCTGCTGATGCCCCCATGTTTGTGATGGGTGTGAACCATGAGAAATATGACAACTCACTCAAGATTGTCAGCAATGCATCTTGCATCACCGACTGCTTAGTCTCCCTGGCCAAGGTCATCCATGACAACTTTGGCATCATGGAAGGGCTCATGACCTAGGTTCATGCCATCACTGCCACTCAGAAGACTGTGGATGGCTCCTTTGGAAAGCTGTGGTGTGATGGCTGTGAGGCTGCCCAGAACATCATCCCTGCATCCACTGGTGCTGCCAAGGCTGTGGGCAAGGTCATCCCAGAGCTGAACAGGAAGCTCACTGGCATGATCTTCTGTGTTCCTACCTCCAATGTATCCATTGTGAATCTGACATGCCGCCTGGAGAAACCTGTCAAGTATGATGACATCAAGAAGCAGGCATCCGAGGGCTACATTGAGGACCAGGTTGTCCCTTGCAACTTCAACAACAACTCTCACTCTTCCACCTTTGATGCTGGGGATGGCATTGCTCTCAATGACAGCTTTGTAAGGCTCATTTCCTGGTATGAAAATGAATATGGCTACAGCAACAGGGTCATGGACCTCATGGCCTACATGGCCTCCAAGGAGTAAGAAACCCTGGACCACCCACCCCAGCAACAGAGAGGCCCCCGGTTGCTGAGGAGTCCCTGTCCCCAACACTGAACATCTCCTCAAAATTTCTTTCCCAGACTCCATAACAACAGGAGGGACTTAGGGAGCCCTCCATACTCTCTTAAATACCATCAACAAACTGCACCCCCAAAAGAAGCATCTTTAAGTTTATACTTAGAAGACATTCACAGAAAATTCAAAATTCTAAGCTTGTGACTATGAAAATAGTTGTCAAGCCTAGATTCATAACTTATTAGAAAGTTATTGATTAATAGGTGAAAACTTTGAACTTTGGAAAGTTTATATTATGTGTCCATTTTAAGCTTTATTTTCTAGAACCACTAATAAATTTACTCTTCGATCAAATTAACACAAGTGAGATTTTATTTACTATGATCAGTCACTATTTTCTCGTTTGGAAAAAGATAAATAAACAGGTCTTCTGAATGTCAACTTTATCTTAAATGTCACGAGTTATAATCTGGCCAGGGTTTCGGGGAGACTAAGAGGGCTGAGATCTTTATTATTCTAGGTAATGGATAATAAAGGCTTGAAGATCACACACACACATCCAGCTGAAGAGTTAGGGCCACAGCTGTAAGCACCAGAGACCTGAGATATTTTCTTTTTGGTGAAGCACATAGGCCCAACTGAAGACTGTCACTGTGCCAAGGAAGGCGTATGACTCTACACCATGGATTACTTTCTATGTGTTATTTTTACTTAAAAAAGAGGAAGAAAAAGGGAAGCAGGCTGCCAATGTACAGCCTGTATAAGTTAGGGATTTGTATGTTAGAGGCATTTAAAAAGTATTTGTACATTTTATCATCTTTTTTTGTTTTGTTTTGTTTTTTGAGACAGGGTTTCTCTGTGTAGCCCTGGCTATCCTGGAACACGTAGACCAAGCTGGCCTTGAACTCAGAAATCTACCTGCCTCTGCCTCCTAAGTGCTGGGATTAAAGGTGTGCGCCACCACTGCCCGGCCCACATTTTGTCATCTTATACAGAGTAATTCAAACCTTAAATGTAATGTTGACCACCACTGTACTCTTCTTGCTTCAGTGTACTGAGAGCTTGTATAATAGGCATGTATTTTCAAGTCTGAGCATCACTATCACCACCACCACCACCACCACCATCACCATCATCATTACCATCATCATCATCATCATCATCATCATCATCATCATCATCATCATCATTATATTCTTTCTAGTGTGGTAAGGTTTAAATACATAATAGAGTATAAAATCACCATTGTCTCTGGACTTCTGTAAAGTCTGAAGGTATCTGACCAGAAGTTGTACATCTCAAGCTAAGATACCCACCATGGGCTTGTGGCATCCGATCTACTGATGCCAACAGCAGGGTGGCTGCCTGGCTTGGGGAATCAGAGGAGCTGCAGCTGCTGTGTGGTATCTGAATTTATAAGGGGTTCACTGAGCAGATGAGGCTCAGTGTCTGATCACTAGTTCCCGTGCCAGACTGGCGTTTGACCACACCCACACCTAGTGCTGTAGACTAAGTTGTTCGTGGAGGGCTTCTGAGGGCAGGAGGTTGAGGCAACAGAACTCATCTTTAACAAGTGTGTCAAGGGCCTTGAATCTATGATGTCACTGGATCTAGGTAGTTGTTCTGTTACATCTTGGGACTGAGGGGTAGCATGCAATAATGCAGATGCCAAAGAGACAGATGGGACTCCTCTTGCCATCCACCATTGTGCTGAGGAATACAAGCTTCTACTGCAGGTCAAAGGATCAGCATATGGTGGCCTCATGTTCACTACAGGCCCATAAGCTCCCTCGCTCTCAAGAAAAAAGCCTTTCTACTTCTAGGAGAATTTTGGGACAGGGTTCTGAGAACTGTCCTGACCAATGGGCTGAGATGAACGGCCACAAGGGTGGTTAGGGGCAACAGCTGTAGGCCTGTGGACTCCCTCTTCACTTCCATTCTTTCGTGGGCCAGGATTTTAATATATGAATAACTACCTTGGATCCTACTTTCTCAGGATGTCAATCATACACTTTGTGAATTTGTAACTTTTTTCTTATCCCTCAGCACACACATTCTGGCTTTATAAAGCTAGTTGAATCCAAGGCCTTCATTCCTGCGCTGTGTTTTTAGGTACATGAGCGATTTTCAAGTATAGGCCAGGAACAGCTCCGGTCTATACAATACAGACCTTGTGGTTATTTTTTTCACCACAGTGAGCCTCTGTTCAGAGTGCTTGCCTATTAACGATGCCTATTTTTTTGTAAACCAAAGCTGGGTTTATGGTATATAGACCTTGTTACCCCTTCTACCTTGAGAAGGTAGGAAAGTAGGTTTTCATTGGACTGCTCATGATGTAAATTCCTGCTGGGAGATTGGAAATTAGTCTAAAGCATAGCTTCTTAAGCTGTCAATCATGACCTCAATGTGGGGGTTGTAAAACCAACCAACCAACCAACCAACCAACCAACCAACCAACCAACCAACCAATCAACACATTGGCAACAGTAAAGACTCCTCATTATATAATGACAAAAAGCTAATTCAAAATCGACAACACCCTGAGTCTAGGCTGTGTGTTGGAACACTTGCCCCTGTTGTATCCCATTTTCACTGACACCTTGGTTCTGGACACATAGGTGTTCTGCTCCTCCTGCCATGCCACACAATGCTGACAAACTCTGCCTGAAACACAACAGCTCAAATTGAGACTACTGTATGTTATGAATGTGGTGTTTTCTTTGTATACATCAAGTTTGCCACTCCTTTAGAAACATAAGTAGTTACACCAATGAGACTTTAAATATTTCCTAGCATCGTTCATAAGCACATGACTATCAAGCTAGCCAATTTCTGGCTATACTCTATTAGAATGCTTGAATTAAAAAGTCACTGTTTGAGTTGGTGACCCGTTTCATAGGAAAAAGGTCCAATCAACTTTGGATTGGAATAGGGCAGAATTTCCAATAATTCTGAAATGCCTCTAAATATATGTATTTAGGAAAAGCTGCCTTCTCAGGATTTATGATTATAAAATCTCTGTGTATATATTGAAAATGCTATATATCCTGTACTATCTGTGTATGTTTATGTAAGTGTATGTGTGCCACGATGCTTGTATGGAGTTCTATGATGATTTCAATAAGAATAGCCTCCATAGGCTCATATATTTGAATGTTTAGTCATCAGAGAGTGGCTCTATTTGAGGTGTGGCCTTCTTGGAAGACATGTGTCACCAGGGCTGGGCTTTGAGGTTTCAAAAGCCCGAGTCAGTCCTAGTGTCTCTTTGCTCCTGCTGCCTGTGGATCTAAATACAGAACTCTAAATTACGTCTCCAGCATCATGTCTGCCTGCCTGCTACCATCTTTCTTGCCATAGTCATAGACTAAGAACTGCAAGCCCCAATTAAATGCTTTCTTTATAACATCTGCCTTGGTCATGATGTCTCTTCACAGCAATAGAACACTGACTAAGGTGAGGCCCCTTTCCACCACGTCGAGTCAGGGTCTCTCTTGTGCTATGTTGAGTACTCTTTTAGCTGGCTATGAGGTTCTGGGTGACCCTCCTTTCCTGTCTCCCATCTCGCCTTCAGATGAAATTGTTAATGTACATCATTGCATATGACTTTTTCATATGGATTCTGGTGATCAAACTCAAGTTGTCAGTCTTATGTGACAGGCACTTTTATCTCATGAACCATCTTTGCAGCACTATTTAATTTTTTTCGATATAAAAAGAAACAACTTTATTGTTAGAACCTGGACCCTCCAGCTGCAGCCTCTATTTCTTCTCAGAGGGCTAATATACTCCCCCCATCCCATTTGCCTTCCAGATAGCAAAACCTTAAATGGAGAAATGTTCCAAGCAACACAAGTGACCACTGTCATCTCTCATACTAACTCTACCCTTTATTCTCCCAGATGCCTCTGTCCAGAAATGTCTTTGGGACTTTTTGCACACCGACATTAATCAGAACTATAAGAAAACAGTCTCCTAATCTAGTGGATGATGTCATCTGACTTTGGACCTATTTCCTTATGACAGAACACCATCCATCTTCCTCCTGGCTCTCTTTACACATTCATGAAGTTCTTTGTGCCTGATGATACATGTGGCAGCAATTTAAGCAGTGGGACTTTGCCTTTTCTTCACATTCAGAAACTCACTGAAATCCTTCCACATGGAGACCTGCCAACTCAGTCAGAGGTCTCCACTAGATGTGTGTGAAATTGCTTTAGTACACGACAAAAGATGACGCTGGTTCCACCAAAGCTAAGTGCCCACTATAAAAGCAGGTTCAATGAGACAATATGCAAAGAATCTCAAAAGTCACAAACTTAATCTTCAATTCCTACAGGGTAATCAAAAACATGTCCGGAAGTCCCTGAGGCTGTTGTAGTCATATGACATGTGAAAGGTGACAATGGGCTTGCTATCCTTTGGCTCTTCAGAAGCATCAGCTGACTGGAGCTTTTGCTCTGCACAATCTCATGAGGCCCTTCCAGTTGTATGTGCAATTCCAATGATGTCTATGGTAGACAAAAAATAAAGAGAAATGGAGAGAGGACCTGAATGTGCAGGAGCATTGGTGACAACTGCCAGGTGTTAGTTCCCAGAAAATGGCTTCAGGTGGAGCTATAGGTATCAGAAGTTCATGTTCTCCAGGTCTTCAGATGTCTTGGGATAAAGGTCCATCTCTCTAATACATGCAGTTCAGAACCACAGCCCAGAATTCACGTTGGCAGTCAAACTCCTAGGTTCAAGGTTATCATCATAGCTTTAGATCTAAATGCTTAGGGTAATCTGCTCTGCTCTTATAAGGAATGCTCTAGATGCTTTCCCCATGCCTGTTTAAGGGACTGTGGGGAAGCTGAATCTCTATTCTGCACATCTGTAGAGTGACGGGGCTGGCTAGCACCTCAATTTAGCCCCATTTATTGGAGTGAGCCTGTTCACCTTCTCAATCTAGTCTATGGCTTCCTTATCCTACATCTAACCTAGCAGTTAGCATCCAACATTCTGCCCACATCTACCTGTCCATCATCTCATGGCCTGGACCAGAGCCACCATTTCATCCACCTGGGAGCTCACAATCCATTAACTAACCAACCAATCATCCCAACTGGTCAAGTTGAAAGCAAACAAAGGAGTAATTCTTTCAAATGGTGTCTAGACTTCAAATCTCCAGCATTTCTTCTTTAACCAGATCACTTATAGAGTGCAGCTTGCTGCTGACACAGCTACCAGTCCTCAGATAGCACTGAGGTGATGCTCCATAGTGGTGAGCCCATGTTCTTCAATTTAACCAAAGCCATTGAAAATTGATGTTGCAGAATCAGTCAACACCAGGACTCTAAAGTCCAGCTTCCAGCGTCATGAGAATATAAACTCTGCTCTTTCTGCCCTCCCTCTGCCACGATGCCCACTTAAGTGTCATGTTTTGTTTTAATTCTAACAACAGATGCGAATAATTGGATCTGCTTTCTTTTCTTTTATGGGGTTACTAAGGCCATTTCCATGCAAGTATGTATTTTCAGTCTTCCCTCCAGACCACACTAACTCCTTCTCTCTAGTCCCTTGTTCCCCTACAGACTTCCTCTCCTGCTTTCATGTCAGCTGTACATATATGTGTTGCTGAACCCAAATAATGCTACTCACTTGCTACCCACCCCAATGTTCTGGGTTCTTGAGTACTCAAGACACACACGCAGCCTTATATTTTAATATGCCTTAAGCAGCTTAATGGCTGGGACGCTTCTAAACATCCACATGGCTAACACACTCTCCTCCAATATTTCTGAGTTATTACTTACTAAAACTTATATTCCATCTGGCTGCCCTGGATCCAGACCAACAGCCCTCTTAGGCTGAATTCCCCAGCACCTACGTAATGGCTATGTTCTTTGTCCGTCACCTCTCAGGCATGGCCTCTATTCCTTTCCCAGCATGGTGGCTATCTTCATTCATGTTTCTTCCTCAGGCCCTTGCCCAGGAATTCTGAAGTCTTGCCTCTGTTTCCCTGCCCAGCTGCTGGCTGCCGGCTATTTTATTTACCAATCAAAACCAACTGGGGGCAGGATCCTTCAGCATCTTATGTGCAGAAGTGCGGATTCTTGTGCAATTTGGGGGACCAAATTAACATAATATAAGCAGCACTACACCACGTCCACAGCATGTTTGGTTTTATGTGTCCATTAAACATACGGCCCACAACGGAAGAAGGTATGTGATACTTCTCTTTCTGAGGTTGATATCTCACAGAGTGTGATCATCTCCGGTAATATCCATTTTCTTACAGACAACTTCATTCTTCTAGATGGCTGAGAAACCCAAACCATCCATGTTTTCTTTACTTTTTCCTCTGTTTTGGAAAATCTATGTCCTTTATATGACTTTGTCATATAATTTGGGAGCAATGCTGCAGTGAACACTGATGTGTAGATACCTCTGTGATACCTTAATTCAGAGTCCCAGGAGTGCCACAGCTGGGCCATATGATAGGCCTATTTTTAGTTTTTTGAGGACTATTTGTGTTGATTTCCACAGTAGCTGTGTTAGTTATAATCTGCTCAGGACTCTGGGATTCCTTTTGGCCCATATAATAGTCATTATTTGATATTATTTGATTTCTTGATTCTTTGACTAGGATGTGATGGCATCAAGTTTCCTTGATGGGTCTGCCAAGCCAGCCACGTTTCTACTAGGTACCACTTGAAATCACTCTGAGGTATGTGCAGCTCTGAGGGCTGATGCTGCTCCTTCAGAGCCTGGTTTGTCTTTTCTTTCAGCTAGGAAACTTGGCTCTCCTAGCTTATTTTCTTAAACTTTGCAAGTGTTTTTGGGAAATGTATGAGATTTTATGGCTCAAAATGCCCTCACCATTTACAGGGCTCACTGTGGTTGCTTATGGGGAGACAGAGTAGTTGCCAGAGCTCTTGACAAACTTCACTGAGTTCTGCTGTTTGGATGGTGAGCTCTTTTGTCATAGACTTGCAGATTCACACCCACCATGGGGATGAGAATGTGACTTTCAGACCTGAATGAATCCAGTTTCTCCGACAAGGCCTTTACTGCCAGCTTCCTTAAGGCTGCCATGTTTGAGCATTGCTGTTTATAACATAGAATAGTCTATCAGGACCCCGTGGGCTAGCCTGTAGTTCTTGATCCCAACATTATAACTTACCCAGAATTCTCTTTAAGAAAGACAATGTTTCTTTAGAGCTGTTCTAGTCATCTTCTAGTCTACCTAAGCATGAGCTTAGAAGCACTGCTGTAATAACACAGTGGGATGACACACGACACACCATCTGTTCGGGTGATCCCGGAAGCTGGAAGTGTGACATCCAGGGTCAGCAGGTCTCATTTCTCTGAGGCTCTGTTTCTGGACTGTGGTCAGCATCTTCCCCTGTATTTACATTGCTTGCACTCAGCATATGTTGAGTCCTGACCTTTTGTTGGATAAAGACCCAGAGGAATGACCTTGCCTTTATCCATTTCTAGGAAGACAGTGCTTTTAAATAAAGTTATATTCTGGGGTGCAGGGATTCTGTCTTCTGTATGTCTTTAAATGTCTGTTTTCTAATTTTGGAGACTCTTTTGTTGCTAACAACAAGTAGATCTCAGTCTCCCCCTTCTTTTAGTTCATCCACATGTTTGAACATTGGCTCATGAGCAGGTGACTATGCCCTGTCCTCAGGTAAGGGAGGGTCAGAAAGGTTGAAAGTTCAAGACTGGGGACACCGCCCTTGGGTCAGAACTTGTAATTGAGGAAGGGCTGGAGAGCTCTTGCCTGTTTCTTGACACAAAGGTGATGGCAGTAGGTAGAGGAAGGCTCATAAAACACTCAGATGGATATTTCTTTATTTTTCTTCTTTCTTTCTTTTAACAATTTTTTAATTAATCATTCCATCCATTTACATCTCAAATGATATTCCACTTCCTGGTTACCCCTCCACCACCTCCCATTCCAAATCTGCCCTCCCCCTCCCTTTTGCCTGTTTAAGAGTGCTCCCTCACCCACCTACACTCTCCTGCCCCATCATTCCAGAATTCCCCTACTCTGGGGCATCAAACCTCCCTGGGACCAAGGACCTCCCCTCTTGTTGCTGTAGGGCGAGGCCATCCTCTGCTACATATGTATCTGGAGCCAAAGATCTCTTTCCTTACACTCCTTGGTTGATGGTCTAGTCTCTGGGAGAACTGGGTGGTCAGGCCAGCCAATGTTGTCCTTCCTGTGGGGTTGCAATCCACCTCTGCTACTCCAGTCCTCCTGCCAGCTCCCCCACCAGGTTCTTTGAGTCCAGCCTGATGGTTGGCTCTGAGCATCTGCCTCTGCATTGGTCTGTTGCTGGCTGGACCTCCCCAGGAACTGCCACACTTGGTTCCTGTCCATAAGCACCTCTTGACCAAGGCAACAGTGTTGGGTTTGGTGTCTGCAGACATGATGTATCCTCGGTGGGGCCGTTCCCCAGTTGGCCCTTCCTTCAGCCTCTGTCCCATTTTTTGTCCCTGTTCTTCCTTTAGACAGAAACATCTCTGGGTTAAAAGAACTTTGAGATGGGTGGGTGGTTCCATTCCTCCACCAGGAGCCATGACTATCTACTGGAGGTGGTCTCCACAGGTTCTATCTCCCCATTCTCTGCGCATTACAGCTAAAGTCAGTCCCATTGGGTCCTGGGAGCCTCACGTTTCTCTGGTGTCTGGGACCCACCAATGGCAATCCCCATCAGATAGATATTTCTGTTTAAAGAAAGAAAACATGTGCCAGCATTTGTGGAGATGAAGGGTGTGGGCCGATACTGTACCATTTGCTCACCTTCTCAGTGGATTTAGCTGAAACTGGAACTTGAATTGGTTGTGGGGTGTTTCCCCATTAATGTTTGGGGCCTGGTAGTTGTACAAATAGTGGGCTTAGTTCTGTGAAGTTCTGGCTGTTGCACAAAGAGTAAGTGTTGAGATAGAAAGCTCAGGGAACACGAGTAGAAATAATTATTCCTTTATGGAACTCTGCATTCTCTCTCTCTCTCTCTCTCTCTCTCTCTCTCTCTCTCTCTCTCTCTCTCTCTTTCCCTCTCTCTCTCCCTCCCTCTTTTCTCCCCCTCTTTCCTTCTCTCTCACCTCTTCCTCCTCCTTCACCCCCTCTCTCCCTCCCTCTTTTCTCCCCCTCTCTCTTTCTCTCTCACCTCTTCCTCCTCCTTCACCCCTCTCTCTCCCCTTCCTCTTTCCCTCCTACCCCCTCTTTACTAGATAGGGTTCTATTATGAATCCCTGAATGCTTAGAAATCTTTTTGTAAATCAAGGCTTGTCTGGAAATTCACAAGGATCTGCCAGTCTCTTCCTTCTGAGTGCTGGGATTAAAGTCATCTGTCACACCATTAAGTCATACTCATTTTTTTCCTGCAACATTTTGCTGAAGTGTCCCAAATGTTTTGCTGGCTAATTCTCAGAAAGCCTGAACTTCCAGATGGATGACCTGATGCTTATCTGACCCAGCCAAATGCAGAGAAACAGTTTAGATGAGAAAATGCTGGCACTGCTGATCCCTCCTTGATGGTTTAATTAGATGTAGGAAAAGGAATCTGTTGACCAGGTTAGGGAGGTAGACAGGCTCCTTGGTGTGGCACCAGCCTACCCAAAGCTGGCTACAGTTGTGTGCAACAGAGATCAAATCTCCCCACAGCCCATTACATAGGTGGAGGGAGAGTATCTGTGTGTGATCATGTAAGATCATGCCAGCCAGTTCAGGTTATTTGGGTAGTCTTAATCTGGGAAGGGTAAGAATTACATGACTGCCTGAGTGAATGCCTAGCTAGCTGTGGTGCTTAATGATATATTGGACAAGTAGGCTATCATCCCAGGCATCTGAAAGCCTGGAGAACCTCTGATCACCGTGGTGCTTGCTGAAGACACTTGTTAGGTCTGGGTACTAATAGACACCTTGCTAGTGTTCTTACTGCTCTTGTAGACTTGAGTTATGCCTCCATCTCTGTTTATTTCTTGGACATGGTGGACAACAGTCTTGACCATCAAGGGCAAAGTTCAACTTTCTTCTTTCTTGGGGCTCCATGTCAAGGCTTGGTTGATCTTTGTGTCTGTCAAAATGTTCCTTTCAATAGTTCTACACTCCAGACTCTCCTGTAAAAATATTTCCTATCATACCTCCTATGCTCCAGTCTCAGGGAGTCTGGAAGCCATTCTGTTCCTTTTCTGCAGCCCTGGCATTGATCAACATAATGGGTTGCTAGGTGGTTTCTCTCTGATCTCCATGCCTGCCGAACAGTCCTGGATTTTGAGGAAATGTAATTAAGATTTGGACAATTGCAGAAGGGCAGATGAATTGTGAATCTTTCTTGTTTATCTCTTCATTAAATATGTAGGCTGGTATAGAGTTAGCAGGAGTTTGGCATAAAAAGCATGAGGGATGACAAAGAATATGTTTTAGAGAAATGTACTCAGTTCCTTTCTAGCCGAGATGCACATGGGTCTTGGGTCTGGTTCTGGGTGGGAAGACTGGAATCCATGAGAGGCAATTCTGGGAATTTGCATGGAGGAAAAGTGGCGGGTGGTAACCACATGCCACAGGCCATGATGCTATACTCTGCAACTTGTGATTGCCTAAACTATCTCCTGAAGCTCAGTGGAGGCCCAGGACCATTATAACCTCTTCCCCATCCCCAGCAGCCAGAGGTTAGGAAGCACTGTTCTGATCGTACCAATCTCTCTCTAGAAGATCCGGAAGTTTAGTGCACCTGGCTTCATGCCAAGATACTCTTTACAATGCCTTAATTGACAGACAATGGTCCTCTGGGCTATAAAAGCGACAGCAAGGCAGAAAAGTCCTCATTTCATCCTTTCTCTAGGTGAGATCTTTCTCTAGGTGAGATCGCTTCCTCTCCAGCTCAAAGCAGTCCTTTCCGAAGAGCAGGAATTCTTCTCGGTGAGCATTTCCAGTGTGGGTTGTGACACCTGGTGATGGAGGCCAGCTGTTAGGGGGAAGGTGACTTAGGAAGTAAGTGGTGAACCCATGTCCTTAGCTAAGGGTCTGATTGCTCTTGAACACCATCGCCTAGAATTTTCTAGTACATAGAGAACCTCTCTACCTGCCTCCCCCACCTCCAGAGGAGTCATTTCTTGGCTAATTCAGCCATTTCATTTGTGGAAGGAGATCTACCATCTTCTAGACCCACCCAAGTAAGGAAGACTTTTCCCTTGATGCTTCTATGACCAACATGGCATCTTTTATTGTTTTTCACCCCTCAAAGTGCTGTATGTAGCACAAAGCTAGGACTTCAAAATTCTGGTTTACAGAATAATTGAGTAAATGAACAGCTGAATGAATGAACAACTGGACAGCACAGTCTAGTATGTGGGTTACCGGGTTCCATGGCTGAGCCCCGCAGCTCTGACTCTTTCATCTTCATCTGGGCCTCATGCAGTGTTCTTGGGAGTCATCATGTCCTGGTCCTCAGTCTCGAAGAGCCTCCTTGCTGTCTGTGTTATCACGGAGTTTGCTGTGATCTTTGCGGGTAAGAGTCAAAAGGGGGGGGGGGTTGGAGAGATGACTCTGAGCTGAGGAGCACTTGCTGATCTTGCAGAGGACCTGGGTTCAGTTCCCAGCACCCACAGAACTCATAACTGTCTGTAACTCTAGTTCCAGGAGAACCAACACACTCTTCTGGTCTTACACATATTTGATGCACTTAAACACATGCATGCAAATCACTAATACACATAAAAAATGAACATAGATAAATAAATCCTAAGAAAAGAGAGAGTCAACAAGAGATCCCTTTCTCCCAAAGATGGGAAGAGGAGGTGGGTAGATCATGGGCTGCTCAAGTGGCGAGCTTCATGGCTCCTAGATTCCTAGGACCCTTTGTGTGTTGGAAACAGCGGCTGCAGTGCCCTTTGACGACTTTTTGCTCATGTTTATTTCTTCCTTCAGAGAATTTCACCTGTGAACATTCTTTATGTATAAATGGAGACTGTCTGATCAATGGTTCATGTGAGACCTCTAAAAGCTGCTTCAGCCAAACACAGGAACTTAAAATGCCAGGTAAGCCACCCCTCATTCCGTTATGCCTCTTTCAACTTATCTTCCCTTGGTCTCAGGCTGGAGCTGGGAGTGTAGCTTCTCCAAGGTGGTGGGAATGAAGCACAGGGCCAAAGCAAAGGTCTCAGAGACACTGGCTCCCCATCAACTTCATTCACCCAGTTTGGAGTGGTCACTCCCACCCTACCCTACTTTTCCTTGCAGTGGTGGGAATCAAACTCACAGCGTCTTGCATGCTAAGCTCTACCTCAGAACACCCTGTTTGTAACCAATCATCCCTCTGTAGCTTTGTTCTCTGAAACAGAGGGTCCCTCTGGAGAAGTAAGAATATGAAGTGATGGAACAGAATTTATTTCCACTTCATTCTCTCTGGGGCTCAGAAGGAACAATTTTATGAGGGGTTTTGGTTTTCTGCAGAACTGTCCAGAAGCCAAACTTTGCATGAGAAAGGCTGTTCTCCAGATGAATGTACTGAACTGGCATTCTCAGCCACACTGGGGGACCAACGGACATTTAGATATGACCATCGATGCTGTGCTGCTGATACATGCAACCAAACAGACACGCAATGTGAGTGAAGTAACATTCATCTCTGTCTGATACCTGTTCTGTGGCCCCTCTGGCTTTTGTAGACTTCTCCCTGCACTGGGATGCAGAAATGCTGCTCGCTTGTCTTTCTTTTGTCCGAGGCCACTGCCCTTTGGAAGTGCAAGGGTAGATACAAGCCTTATGCTGGGTGGGAAAATGAGTGACAGTTGAAAGCCATGGCTTGAAACTTATTCTTGTGAGCCTATTGATTTAAATGTGCTTTCCCCCAACCCTCCAGCTGAGAGACTTTATTTTCACCTATTTAATTCCTCATCTTTGTTTTTTGTTGTGGACATGGAATCTTGTTATGTTTCCCAGGCTTGTCTTGAATTTCTAGACTTAAGTAATCCTCCTGTCTCAGCCTCCTAAGTAGGAGTGTGTGCGTGCGTGTGTGTGTGTGTGTATGCATGTGCATGTGTGCGTTTGTCTGTCGGTCTCTCTGTGTGTTTTTCTCTCTCTGTGTGTGTGTCTGTTTGTCTGTCTTTATCTCTCTCTCTCTCTCTCTCTCTCTCTCTCTCTCTCTCTCTGTGTCTGTCTATCTGTCTGTCTGTGTGTGTGTGTTGGTTGTACCTTGCTAATTCCTCACCCTTTGATCAGCATTTATTTTAGATCACAGATTATCTTCTTTTCTGATATCTAGAAATTTTTCTCCTGCCACAGTAGAGAGGCAAGTGACTGAAGAAACGTGGAGATAGTTGGGTGTACAACCATTACCAAAGGATCTCGGGAACCTGTCCCCCATCCATTCTTCTCACAGCATTTTAGTTGTATTTTTGTTTTGTTTCGCACAATCGTGAAAGATCAATGATATTGGATCTGGTGAGGGAGTGCTGTTCTCAGCTATTGTTTCCTGCCTACTCCTCATGATTAACACTTTTTTAAATCTCCCCACTCAGCATCTCAGGTGCCTGCAGAAGCCAATGGTGTTCAGTGTCTTGCCTGCTATATGGAGGCAGGCATACAGTGTACTCCAACTCTCTTAAATTGCACGGGGAGCGAGACGAAGTGTGTTTCAGTTATTGGCACAGGTATGACTATCTCTTTAAGCATCATGATGTTCACACTGTTAAGGGTATAGTGTGTCTGCCATTCATCACCACATGCCAATTATGCCACAACCTAACAGGTGAAAACGGAAAATATTTATCAGCACTTGATATCCACAAGTCTATACGCAGGAAACAGCATTGCTGAGTGGTTGTCTCAGGGTGTCTCGTCAAGCTGAGTTCTGCTGTCAGCTGTGGTCTGTCAGATGCCCAGAGTGTCTCATGGTCAGATGGGAGATCTGCTTCCCAGCTCGTTCTTGGCTTTTGGTGGTTCTCTCTTTCTCTTCCTGTGGCCTCCCCACAGGCTGCAGGTGTTCTCCTAGCGTATCCTCTTGCTTCCCTCTCTGAGTAACCGATGAGAAACCTCCCTCTTGGAGTAACTGATAAGAAACTGGAAGTAGGGCCCAGCAGTGCAGCTGAGATTTTTCAAGCCCTCTTCTCAGAAGTGACTTATCATTTCAGCTCGTGCCCTGTTGGTCACATAGATCAACCTCAATGTAACATACATGGGTTTGACAGACTCAATACTTGGGCACCTCTGTTAGGAGATACACCTGATGGGGGCAGAGCACCCTAGAAGTTGTTTTCCCCACAGAGCGAGGGGAACAAGGGTCCAAGTGTTTGGTTGTCTCTCTGAACCTCAGGAGAAGACATTGTCCCAAGAAAGGAGTTGACAGAAAAAGTGTTGAGGTAGGAGCTAGGGATTGAGGGAAACAGATTTTTAAAAAAGTGCTTGCCATAGAGGAGTCGGGTCTAGTTTGGGCACTTGTGTCGCTGAGATATTCTGGAATGGGACCTTGATCAGAAGTGCACAGTGGCAACAGTTGAGTTCCAGGTACCATTCTCACTTATGTTGTGACAGCTCAGAGCCCACCAATAAGCACTCAAGTTTTGCTTAAAGCCACAGGCTTTAGTAAAATGCTTAGAATTTCCTATGTAGGAGAGATGTATGTATTCGTTGTGAGAGACACAGATATGTTTCAGGGATTAACTGCAAAAATTACCATAGGGTTTTTCTTCTGGATATACTGTTGGGATGAGCTAGCAACCCCTGATGAGAACACAGGAAGTTGTGTGGAATAGGCAGTGTTTTAAGAGCTGATTGAGTGGTGGACTGAGAACTTGGTGGGATTGGAGGCAGGCTATGCTTTGGTTTGAAACACATTTTGACAGAGGTTATGGGGTGAGCAAGGGAAGGACTCTTTGTCCACATGAGTTAAATGAACGAGGAAAATGAGGTGTCACAGAATGCAGAGGAGGGTTGAAGCCATCCATAGTGGGATAGGCCTCTACCTTAGTTTACCTCAGGAAACAGAGACAACCAGTGCGTTCCATACATATTATCATAGGGAACTCAAAGCCCTCAGAAGAAGAGATGTCAGTTGGTGGGGGATCCATAATATTTTCCTCAATGGAGCTTGGGTAGAGTAGACAGGTACCTTAGAAGGGTTTTAGCCAACATGAAGGCCCTACATCTTCCCGTGTGCCTCAAGGTCATCTTTCCTAGTGAGTGGGCATCCAGAGGCCCCAGTGTTAGTTTTGTGTCTGAGATGTGAGGGTCTCTGTAAGGTTCCTTCTAAACTGGGAGAGACAATAGCATCAGTGGATACTAAAGCTGGGCCTCTGCATGCATGGGATGGTGCTGGACGCATGCATCTCAGGCAAGAGGCAGAAGTTGTGGATTCTGGACCAACCTAAGCACAGTTTCCTTTCCTAATGGATGTGGGTGAGGAGGGCAGAAGAAAGGGGAAATTAATTCCTGTGTCTTTTCCTCAGATGCTGGAATCAATAGTCCCCCTTCGATAGTGATGATTGGAGTGGGCTGTGCGACAGAAAGCGCCTGCAACTTGAATATGACAGTTTTAAAAACTGTAAACATTCATTCCTTCTGCTCCAGTGGGTTTTCTGTACTTCCAACCTCCTCGCCAACTACAGATAGCACGGGCCTTCCACCTACGACCTCAACAGCTACAGATAGCACGGGCCTTCAACTTAAATCCTTCTCAGCAGTACTAGTACTGATTAGTCTCCTCTTGCTGAAAGTCTTTTTCTGATCTTCCCGGCTCAGGCTATCCCATAGTCCTACACACACAATTGGAGGGCTTGCTTCAGTGAGAATTAAAAGTTGGCAACTGCTTGATGTTTTTGTATTTCATTATTAAAATCTCCAATTCATTTTCAGTTTTACTTAATTTTAAAAATTGTGTGCACATGTATTCGTGTGTGTGTGTGTGTGTGTTGCTAGTGGAGTCCAGGTGAGTTCAGAAGAGAGTGTCAGGTTCCCTTCTACTGGAGTTACAGGTATTGTGAAATGCTTGATGTGGGTGCTAAGAACTGAACTCCTGTCCTCTGTAAGAACATGCTTTTAATTGCTGGGCCATCTCTCCAGGCCCCTATGAGCCATTCGGTAACAACCTCTTCTTCTTTATTTGTAACATGTCCAAGGCATCTGAGATGATACTCACGAGATTCTTCTTATCATTGAGAATCCATCTATCTTTGAGCAACATATCCTGGAACATATCTTTTCTGATGGTTAATCTCTACTCAAAATCTATTCTTATTAAGGGAAATGAGTTTGAATGGATAATTCAGGCCCCGGGAGGATCATTTCTCACAGTTTATAATAGGACATCTCTAGTATAGCCAGATGTGGTGGTACACAAGCCCAACACTCAGGATGCTGGGCAGGGGGATACTGCATGTCTGAAGTCATCATGTGTTTCACAGTGAGTTTCGGGATAGCCAGGACTGCATAGCAAGACCTTGTTCCAAAAAATAGAATAAGATAAAACAAAGTACAAATAAAAGAGGAATCATTGCCATCTGCTCTGTACTTCTGTAGTTCAGGAGGGATGAGTGCCAGGCAGAGGCTGTCTGCCAACAAAGTTGTAAATACTCATTTGAAATTATGAAGATAGTAGTTCTAAGGTCCCTAAAACCTGCCCCCTCCCTCACGGCAGGATTTGGACTATTGTTAGCTTCTACCCTTCCTCCTGTGATGCCAGTGTGGCCAGGGGACTCTGAGGGAACTCACTAAGGGCTGTGGCTATCTTTGGGAGAGGATTCAGCTGACACAAAGCATGTTAGATTACCAGGAGAGCAGTCCTTTGACAGAGTTATTGCAGGAGCTTTTCTCCAAGGAGTTCTGGACACGATGCATGGTGTTTGATACGCTGTTTGGTAAAAAATAAGAAAACCCCTTCCATTGCCTCCTGGTGAAACAGTGCAACAGGGTGTGGCATGTCATAGACCATCGTGTCAGGAAGCTGGAGAGACAGTCTGCTTTGTGAGCCTAAGGACCAGGGAAGGAGTTTCTCTGCCTGTAATTGTCTGCATGGAGAGACATGGTGGTGGCAATCAACCAGCTCCCTGTCACTACCCCTGGCTCCTCCTTGGGTGTGTTTCTACAATGAAGGCTTGGCACTCTCTAAGCCCCAGTTCCCACCCTTCTCATCTGTCAAACAATACATGAAGGTTGCAGTCAGGACCTCCCTTTGTTCCTGTAACTATTGCCCCACTGGATCAAACCCACCTGACACCAGAGACCTTTGCCCATTCTCTGTGGCTACCATATCCTCCTCAGAAGCCCCTCTGACCTACCAGCCCTTGGGTTTGTGAGCCACAGTACATCACCTGCTCTGGCATCTGTCCTCTCTCTGCTGCCTGCATGCTCACATGTGTTGCTATGGTCCCTTGTGTAGCACTTCAGCTGCTTAGCCTTCCTCTCCTGTCTGGATTCTAGGACTCCTCAGGTCTGGCTGTGTGTGCATTTACATCACCTTCCTGGAAGCAGGAAAGCAATCTCTAATTTGCATTGCGCTGGGTCCCAGTGCTCTGCACAGTTGTCTCGTGGAGCTTGTAGACACCTTATTCACAGGTCAAAGGAGGATAAAGCTGGGGCTTTTAGCCTTCTTTTTCTGTCCATGTCCTTTATATTAAGTCTTCAGGTTGTATTCTTGCTCAGCTCAGCACATCGCATTTAGTCTAGTGAGGGGAGTCTCAGAACTGGCGGTACCTATTTTTAGCCCTAAATTTGCCTACAAAGACATGAAGAATAACTGAGACTCCTGATGGTCAGATTTTCCAGTCTATTCAGCCCCCCTAGAGGATACTTCTCTACTCATTGTCCAGCAACAGCAGAGACTTTCAGACCACCCCAGAGTGAGGTTAGCCCCCAAATCGAAGCAGTTGCCCCACAAGACAAGCAAGTTTGTCTATGGAGAGCTTTTGAGGGCTCTTGGCAGGAATCTGACATTGGACAAGGACAAGGAAATGGGCTTCAGGCAGGAATCTGACATTGGGCCATGACAAGGAAGTAAGTTCATGCAGGAATCTAATTTAGGCTAAAACAGAGAGGTAATTTCAGTCAGGAATCTAAATCTTAGGCTAAAGCAAAGCAGTCGGCCTCAGGCATGAATATGACTGTGGGCTAGGACAGGGAAGTAGGCTCAGATATTTTGGTCATCCTGACAAGCCCTTAGAAACAGTGATCACAGGAATGATAACGGGACTTTGCTTATTGCCTTGCTTGTTCCTTGGCTATCTGCATTTACCAAGAACTGACCTAAATACTTGCATGTAATTAAAATGGCATAAAAGCAGATTGGGAAAAAAATAAACCCACCTCAGCCTCAGAACTGCCTGGGGTCATGCTGAAATATTGTCTAATTGTCTTTTTCTCTTAATCCTCACTCCTGCTCTGGAGAACCTGTTGACTGACTGAGCTGGCCTGGTCATTTGTCCCTCAAGCAGGGACAACACTCATTTCGTGGGAACCAGACTGTTTCCTCAAGAGATATCTTCCACTAGATGGCGCAGATGTGTGTAGTTACACAGGACAGTGTTAGACTCTGATTTTAGAGTTGCTGACTCAAGTTGCAAACACACACACACACACACACACACACACACACACACACACACACACACTCACACACACACACTCACACACACATCATTAAATACATTTTGACTTGGAATTAGGATATAATTTATGATGACTTCTGAAATGTTCCTAAATACATTAGTATCTTTGATCAAAAAACAAAACAAAACAAAACAAAACAAAACAAAACAAAACAAAACAAAACAAAACAAAACAAACCTTTACTAACTCTGGAAAAGACCAGAACTGTTCTGCTTCCACATTGAGTTCATGCTGTATCCAGCCTTGAGTTTAATGCCTTTCTCATGTCACTGTTTTGTGGTACACACTGTCTTGTCCTTCTCCATTCTCTGAGAAAACATAATCAATAAGCAAACACTTACCGTCTAGACCAGAGTGATCATTTTTATGTGTAGGGGTGCCACTGGGTACATTCCTAGTGTTTGCAACCTCTACAACCAATAACGTCATAGTCTTTCATCACCCCAAACCATATGGTACACCAGTATATAATGCTGTTATAGTTTCTTTTGAGATAGGGTCTCTCTCTGGAGCCCTGGCTATCCTAGAATTAGCTATAGAGCAGGCCATAGGCCATGTGACCTGGCTCTCATATGGCTGCTTGTTAAACATCCCTGACAAAAACAATGTGCCTGTCTGGAGATTTTAGTTGAAGCTATTCTATGATGGTTGTTCTGAGCTCCCCAATTACTAGTGTGCAAGAGCTGTCACCACACTGTACCACAGATGGAGGGCAGAAACATGGCCTTTCATTCTCCTGGATGCCGGATGTATGTGGTTTGGTATTGGAAAGTCTGGTTTCTCTGAGGGTTGTGTTGTCAGGTTTTAGCTGACCATCTTCTCCCTGTGTCTTTATGTCGGCTGTCTGTTGAATACATCTGGGTCCCAATCTCTGTTCTTACAAGGCCACGTGCTTTATTGAATGGAGATTCATATTAAAGGACTCTGGGAAGACGGTCTCCAAATGCAGTTATGTTCTCAGGCATGGTGGGGGTCTAGTCTTTCAACTTAAATTTTCTGGACCTTGAACCTCTAGTACTTCCCTTTTAGAGCCAGATTTTTGCACTTTTATATCTGACAGAGGATTAACACCTATACTTTACAAAGATCTAATGCAAACAGTCAATCAGACAGACAACCCCCCCCAAAACCCTAAACAACAATAAAACAAATAAAAACCAGGAATGAACTGAACAGAGTTCTTAAGAGAAGAAGAACAATGCCATTAGCTATCACAGAAATTAGAATTTAAGATATTTTGAGCTACCTTAGGTAGAAGGCTATTATCAAGAAAACAAACAGTAAATTGGACTTGGGAAAAGAAGAAACTTGATTTTTGATCATTCAGGTATAGTACTTATTCTACATAATTGGGCACACCCAAGTTTGCTCTGAGCATATGCTGAAAATTCTAATGCCCTCTTTATGGAAAATTTTCTTAATTGTAGTGAGGTGACTTTTGTCTCTTCTGATTGGTTGTGTTAAGGTCTATTTTGTCAGATTTTAAAATAATGATAACTGGCTTGATTTCTAGCTATGCCTGCAACATTTTTCCATGTTTTTACTCCAAATTTGGTATCTGTCTTTCATCACAAAGCTTGTTCTTTGAGGTAACAAAAAATATAAACTCTGTATTTTAATTCAACTGGATAGACTGTTTTTTTAAATGTGGAATTAAGAGCACTGACATTAAGATATATTATTGAAAGGTATAGATTAATTGATAGCATTCTGTAGAATTTGTAGTGTTTAATGTTTTGTTTTTCTTTTTACTTCCCTCTTGCTTAACTATCATTTTCTCAATGTTAGAAAACTTACTGATATGACTTTATTAAAATATTTTCTCCCAGCCACTCACCAGCTGATGCACTCTGGAGAGCTGGCCCCGCCCCTCACCTTGGCAATGTGGGGAGCTGGCCCCACCCCTCACCTTGACAATGTGGGAGAGCTGGCCATGGTGGCAAGGATTCAGGAGAGCTGGCCTAATGGATGGTGTGGGCATGGGAGAATGGGAGGGCTGTCCTACCCCTCACCTGGCCAGCAGGAGAGCAAGCTCAGGTGGCATGGGTTTGGGGACAGATGGCAGGCTGACCAACTCAACTTCCACCCAGGCCCAGATCCAGGGCTTTGAGTTGGCCCCCCTGTCAAGATCCCACTCAGACACCCAGGAAATGAGTGACATGCATCATCAGACTGACCAGAAAGCTGATGTCTTCTGGCAGTTCAACTCTCTTTTGTTCTCCTGCGGCCAAAAGCTGATGGCTTCTGGCAATTAACTCTTATGGTTCTGGGGCCAAAAAGCTGATAGCTTCTGACAATTTGGTTCTCCTTTGCTCTCCTGCGGCCAATAACTTCTGGTAATTGACACCTGCTGATGGCAGTAGGGAATTAGGAAAAGAAACTTAGTTACTTGCCTCCCCTTTTTATTAATCATTTTATTCATTTACATTTCAAATGATATCCCCCTTTCCATTTTCCCCTTCCCAAACTCCCCACCCCATCTCACTTCCCCTTTGCCTCTATGAGGGTGCTCCTCCACCCACTCACCCATTTCCACCTCACCGCCTTAGCATTCCCCTATGCTGGGGCATCGAGCCACAGAACCAAGGGCCTCACCTCCCATTAATGCCAGATAAGGCAATCCTACACATGTAGCTGGAGCCACGGATCCCTTCATATGCATTCTTTGGTTGGTGGTTTAGTCCCTGGGAGCTCTGGGTGGTTCAGTTAGTTGATATTGTTCAAGGGTGTCTGGCTAACCAGGGAAGAGGCTCAGAGTTCATTAGCTCTCTGTGAACTAGAGAGAAAGGGAAAGGAAGAAAGAAAGTCAGGTACACAAACACACACACACACACACACACACACCACACATACACACATGCACACACCACTGGATGAAGCAGAAAAGGGCTTCACCAAGCTTTTATTTTTGCTTTCAACTTTTTATAGCTTTTTAGACAACAGTCTTCTATGTAAAAAAAAAAAAGTACACATAGATAAAATGTTAGACAACAAGGAGTTGCAGCAGAATGTAGATTATTAGTTTAAAGCAGTGTTTCATTCTGTATGCTCATTATAAGTTCAAAGCAACAGTTTTACATGGCCTTGTAGTTTTTTATTCTACAGGGGGCTTAAAATTACTTGAATCAATTCAGGAGTTCTATAAAATCATTAGCAGGAATTATGAAATCATGAATTTGTCTAAACAGCATTATTATATGAAAGCCCATCTTTGTATTGATCTGCAGAAAATGTGTCCAATAAGGTGGGTTGATGCTCAGGATTCATTAGGCTCCATATTGGTGTTAGGAAAGGTATATCAGCAGCGAAAAGCAATCCTGGGATGAAGTCTCTGGGGTCCATGCTTCTCAGAGTGCACCCATTGCAGGAAATGCAAACTGGTGGACCATTTCCAGAGAACTCACTTGCTTGCCATAGCCTTTTCTGCATGGATCCTGTCACCTGTCCGACATGTTCCTCCCCACCCATCTGCTAGAATGTGTGAAGGGAGAAGTCCTGCTGATCCCCACAAGTCAGGGCAATAACAGGATGTCTGCGAGTCTCTATGAAGGTCCAATATTGATGTTGTAGCAGAAGCTAGAGGTCTGGAGCTGGCCTGATGATTCACTGCAGTGAACATTTGCAAGTAGAGCTGTTTGGGCAAAAGGATGTATTGCGTGACACGCTGCAACTTCCAATCCCGCTACTGCTAAGGAGTATGTGATAGAGATGGGAAAGATGGAGGAGCCGAATCATATAAAGAACCCCAAGGTTGATGGAGAGTTATTTCCTTTCTAAGTTTTTTAAAAAATGTATTTACTTTTGGGGGGAGGCTACAAGGGTAGAGAGCAGGTATGGAAGGACTTGGAAATGGGGAGGGGTTGGGGTGCATAATGTGAAATTCCCAAAGAGTTAATAAAGCTTATATTAAAAGTATTTTCTATGTCTTTAGAATAAAATCCTTTTCCTTTGCTACCTATGGTTTTTAGATTTGGTCTTTTCATAGTGTTCTGTCTGTTTTGAAAGTACTGCCTATATTAGTCTGGAATGTTGGCTGGAAGACTCTACCCAAGGAAGAAAGTGTCTTCCCTCCAACTGTGGCACGGTAGCAGGACTTAGGTGGAAAAACCCCAATTTATTGAACTTTACCCTCTTTTCCAGGTGAATTATATAGTGTGTGAATTAAATCAATAAAAAATGTTTCAAAAACTGTTACATTGTGCATGTAGAAATATACAATGTTAGTAAAGAAATGAAGATGTTGCCTAAATCAGGTTTCAAAGGCCTTTCCTGTTCCTGAAGTGTGGGCCCATTTCCTTGCACACAAAACAGATGGCATAGTTGACTACTGCCATCCGTGTGTTTTAGACACCAGCTTTGCAGAGCTGAGGCATCTCCAGGAGTAGTCAAGCATCCCACAGGCTCAGGAAGTTTCTACGTGCCACTGGTACTTGAACATTAGCTTAAACACTGACTTTGCATGTGTGAAATTTAACTTAAAACCTTCGTGCTGAAACTCTGGATAGTCAGCCACATTTCCAGTAGATCCCCTTGAAATCACACTGGGGTGTGTGTAGGCCTGTGGGCTGATGTTGCAACTGCAGGGTCCTGTTTGTCACCTCTTCCACTTGGCAAATGGCCTCTCCCAGCCCAGTTTCTAAATCTTCAGTGTGTGTCTAGAGAACATTTTGTGTTTGATTTGAAGCTTTCACCGCTTGCCATGGTCATTCATAGAGAGGCAGAACAATTGCAGTGAACTCTCAGACCCTGAGTCTTGAATTCTGCTCATTGAGATGTGGAAACATAAAAACCTACAGATTCACACTCACCCTTGGGATGAGAACTTGACTTTCAGACTTGCAATAGTCCACTCTCTGGTAAGGCTTTAACTGCCAGTCTGGAAGAGTCTAGCATGTGCTAACATGGACTGTCCTTGAGTACTGACATTTGTGATGTTGAATAGGAACTTATCAGGACCCTTGTGAGCTAGCCTGTGGTTCTTTCCCTGATCCCATATTGTAGTTTGTCTAAAATTCTCTGAAAGCAAACTCAGAGCTTTTGTAAAGCTGGACTATTCTAGTCTTCTGCTCTACCAAAGTTTGAGTGTACAAGCTCTGCTGCGGCCGTGCACCACAGAGGAGTGGCACTTGCAGGAGCGTCTCCTGGAAGGTGAAGTGTAGGATCCAGTGTCAGCACTTTTATTTCTCTGAGGACTGTAGGTGACTGCCTCTTCTTCTGTCTTAATATGGCTTGTTCTTTGCCTAGGTCAGGTCCCAACCTCTTGTTCTTACTGTGCTAGATGAAGCCACACAGATAGCCTCATCCTGATTTATTTGTGGGAAGATGATGTCCTCAAATACAGTTACATTCTAGTGTACTGTTGGTTAAGTCTCTAATAACAAATATGGGGGTCACGCTCTGTCCCTAATAACCGATAATGCTTATTTTCCCTGCTTCTAGTTTATCCACATGTTAGAATATTGGTCCACGGGCTGGTGAATATACTCTGTCTATAGCCATTAGAAACAGACGCTTGAAAGTTCAAGACAGGGGACACCACCTTCAACTCAAAATCTGTGACTGAGGAAGCTCTGGAGAGTTTTTGCCTGTTGTCTGGCATGGGGGCAGTGGGATGATACAAGCAGGCTCCCAGGGCAGGCCAACAGACACTAGTGGAGGCAGATGCTCCAGTGTGTGTCAGGAGGAGGAGCATGGCTGATGCTGCATTGTCTGCCCATCTCAGTGGACTTAGCTGAAACCAAGAACTTGAGTTGGCTATGGGTCATCCCTCATTAATTTTTAGGGTCTGGTAGCTGTGTCAGCTGCAGGCTGAGTACTATGCAGTCTGCTTTTTAACTAATGGAAAGACTAGTTCATTTATGAGAGCTCAAGTTTGCTTGCAATAATTTTCTCTTTAAAGTTCTGCTGAAATGTTTTGAATGCTGTATTGGTTCATGGTCAGAAGGCTGTATGCTTCCAGAAGGAGGAGCTAGTGGCTATGCACTGGGTCATCTCTTTGTGTTAAGAGTATTAAACATCTTCCAGTGTCTTTAGGATCTCACTTCCCATTCTTTTCATCACTTCAAGAACAATTTCATCAGATTTTCTTCCATTTCAAAATGTCTGTTGCCCACATCCTTCCTTCTTTTTCATTTTATGGCCATGGGTGTTAGTGAGTGGCAGTTTGTGTGCTACAGTAGTCTCTGGTCTGTGGTCTGAGGCATGTTTCAGATCTATTTATGTTTTTCTGATGAGGAGATTTTAGAATGTATGTTTGCAATCCAGATGAGACTTGACTTTGTTATTATGTGAAGTGGTGTGTGTGGGTGCATGTGTGTGTGTGTGTTGTGTGATCTTTTTGTTCAGAGAAGGCTGTGGGAGAGATCCTTGCTATTTAGTCTTGTGTGAACCTATCACTGGCTCCAGTTCACCTGCTTGTCCTTCTTAAGACTCCTATTGGATAAAGACTCACCTGCAACTCAGGGCTGTCAGATCACAGGATGATACCACAGCCTGAGAAAGACTGTCATCTCTATGTATCTGGGTCTCTGCAGATGCCCTGTTGGCTGCCACAGTCTGAAGTATGATGTTTCTGGTCTCAAGAATGAGCATGGGATGGAGAATCCTTGATGGGGTCTGTGGGACCATTCTGAAGCCAAATGTGCATGGGATAGAAAACAAAGATGGTGAATCCCCCAGGTCTTCAGAAAGCACTGATGTTTGTGCAACTGCATAAGCCACCTTCTCCACAGTGATCATAGGTTAGCACATACCTGATTGGTTGTTACCATGGAGGTTTAACCATGCCTTGGCCTGGGAGTAGGAAACTGTCACACAATTGGATAGCTCCTGGCCAGTGGGGGTGGTATGCTTTGTTCTTCACTGATAAATGACAGTGGCCTCAGGTTGCTGTTCATAGTGACAGAACAAGCATATTTCTGACTGGTGTGTGGTGTAGAATCCAGGCCACTGGCAGTGGGCGACATCCCAGCTGAGGTTAACTGAAGTCTCATCCCAGGCTCTGCTGTAAGTCTGGCCTCTTGGCCTCATATCTTCTTTACAGAAATCTTCCCTACCTCCAGCTTCCTCAGCTGGCCAGGGAGATATGGTCCAGAACTAGATGCCTTAATAAGCGGGTAAGAAAGGAATGAACTGCACAGCCTTGGACATTGACTAAGGGTCCTGCAGAGGATATCAAGGTAAGTGACTTGGGGCTAGGTTGTCAGGAAACTCATGACTCTCTACAAGGCAGGGAGGTGGGATTCCTTTCTAGGCTGGCAAAATTCAAGGGGCCATAGTGACATAATTCTAGAAAGACCATCAGAATCAGCCCAGCAAACCCTGGTCATCATCTTAGAGGCCTTGAAAGTAGGTTGCTCCCTAGCTGGTACTCTTTGGAATGGACAATGGACTTCTCATCGGGCATCAGGTCATCTTCACCTGCCACATCTGGGGTGTGGCAAACCTCCAAGGACATGCTTCTGTGTCCGTCGAAGTTCTTGTCAACATAGTGTGGGCAACAGGACTCTTTCCCTTGCCCAGAATTCCAGTGTCTCTCCTCCTCTACCTCTACACACCAACTTCTGAGGCATCTGGACATCCTCAATGAGCTCTTCCTGCAGCCCCCACCTTCTTCCTCACTCAGCACTCCCGGTACCCAGGAAGGTCCTCACTGCCCTCACACCCAGTGCACAGTCCTTGACTCTGAGAGTATGTGATCAAAATCTGGATGATTGCAGGAAGGTAGAGGATATGTGAGTTTCCCTAGCTTATTGTTTCTCTCCACTGCAGAGAAATGGAGTGCTTCTGTCCTAACAAGAGTTTGGCATAGAGATAGGCAGAAAGAGAAAGAAAATGTAGAGAAACGGTCCCTCACTGGCAGAGATGCATATGTGTCCAGGAGAAAGGAAGGGATGGGACTTTACTGTAGCAATGCCGGGGTTTCTCTTGAGGAAATGCCAGCCACACACATAATGGCTAAGCTACATTTCATAACTTTTGAACACAGGAGACTCTTGCATAACTCACAGAGGCTCGGAGGCCTTGACATACCCTCCCTTCCTTCCTCTGCCAACCAGAAGCACAGGAAGAGCTGTCCCCATGGTCTCTGTCTCTGGGAGATCAGTTGTAGTTTAGTGCACTTGGCTGCATGTGACGATTCTATTAATTTACAGTGTTTTAACCTGCGAGAGAATGACTACTAGTTATGGAAGTCAGCAGCAGCGAGGACAGAGAGAGTCTGTCATCGACATTCATCATACATGGTCCTTTCCTTCTGTTTCTAGCTGAGAACACTGGCTTTTCTATCCTTCTCAGGAAATCAGGAATAATTCTTGGTGAACATTTCTAGTGTGTGGTTGTGACAGATGGTGGTGGGGGCCAGCTCTTTGTGAAATGATGGCTTTGGAAGTGGTGAATCCGTGTCCTTAGCTAAAGGGCTAATGAACACAATGGACCAGAACTTTCTAGCACATAAAGAGCCTCTACCTGCTCCCCAGAGGAGTAATTTCTTGACCAACTCAGCCACTTCAGCAGTGGAAGGAGATCTAGCACCTTCCGGACCCATGCAAGAAGAGTGCTTCCTGAGCAAAAGTTCTTCCCAGGGAAGGATGGTACTTGTCTTGTTACCTTCATGATGGATGTAGCATCTTTTCCCGTTTTTGCATCCTTCTAAATGGCCACATCTGGCATAAAGCTGGTGTTTGATAAAATTTAACTTGTAGAATTAATAAGGAATGAATGAGTAAATGAATGAATGAAAACAGGAACCGACAGTATTTCTTGGCATTTGGGTTGCTGGATTACAAAAGCTGAGCCCCTGGGCCCTGATTACTTTGTCCTTACTTGTCCCCTGTGCAGTGTTTATGGAAGCCATCATGTCCTGGTTCTTGGTCCTGAAGAGTCTCCTTGCTGTCTGCATCATCTCTCTCTTCTCTGTCAGCTCTGTGGGTAAGAGGAGCAAGGCACTTTTTGTTTCAAGGAAGGGGAAAGTGGGAGTTGAGCAATAAGGTGCCTTCGGGGAATTCCATGGGCCACTCAAGCCTCCAGGAGTCCCTTCAACCTTCATGGCTCCTTGACCCCTGGGAAAGGTTGTCGGTAGCTGCAGAGATTTGGGACAGCTTTCTGAACATGTTTATTTTCTCTTTGCAGAGAGTTATGCTTGTATAAGAAAAACATGCTTTGATGGACAATGCAGTCGTTTTCTAAACACTTGCGAATCCTCTAAAGGTTGTTTCTCCCAACGGCAGGAATTTGAATTCCCAAGTAAGCCAGTCCTCAGTCTTACAGTCTTCTAGTTTACCTTCGGCTCCTTCAAGCATGGAGCTGGGAATGTGGGCTTCTGGGAGGTAGGGGGATGGGATGATGATACTGGAAGTAGTCACTGGGAATAGAGCAGAGAGACCCTGGTTCTGTTTCCTAAATCAACCTCACAGGGCTACTGGAGAGTGATGAGTGAGCCCACATTTTATTTTATTTTATTTTTTTATTTTTTGCCACACTAGGGATCTAATTCATGGCACCAGACATGCTAAGTGAACAATGCACCACTGGGCCCCATCCCCATTGCACCAAACTGTCCCTCTGTTGATTTGTTCTCTGAGGGACAATCACAGAAGGACTCTTGGAGTAAAGAAATGTAAAGACAGAGAGAATGAAGGGACAGACTCCTTAACACTGGATGCTTCATCCTCTCTGTGTCTCAGAAGAGAAAATTCTTGGGGGCTGGGGGTGGTTTGTTTCACAGCACTTCAAACACTTGAGCAGACAGGCTGCCCTGAAGACAGCTGTACTGAACTAGCATTCTCCGCAACACTGGGGAGGTGCCGGACATTTAGATATGACCGTCGATGCTGCTACACTAAACAGTGTAACAACGGGAGCATTAAGGGTAAGTTTAGCTGTCTCTGTACCTCCACTATCTGCCCCGTGTCTCCTTTGCTTTTCCGAGGGCTCATTCACTGTGCCGGGGCACAGCACTGATGCTTGCCTTTCCTTTGTGTATATGCTCCTTAGAGGTGGCTTAAATTACACATAGGCCCTTCTCCTGTGAGGTAGACTGTGTGGGGGTTAGACGACAGGGATTGGTCTTGGGGATTTTCTCTAATTTCCATTTCATGGTTTAACTGCTTTGCTCTGCCCCTCTGGCCAACAGCCTTTGCTCACCTATTTAATTCCCCAGGTTCAGTTTTGTTTTGTTGAGAAGTAGTCTTGCTGTGTTTGGAAGCTTGTCTTCAACTTCTAAGTTCAAGCAGCCCTTCTGCCTCAGCCTCCAAAGTTGGAGTAGCTGGGAGCACAGGTGTGTGTGGACCACACCTGGGTCATCCCTCACCCTTTGAACAGCATCCTTTTAGAAAGCAGATCCTCTCCCATTATCTAGGACTTACCCTCCAAGGCGGAGAGCAGAGTAACTGATGAAGGTGAGGACGGCTCTGTGTTCCCATGAGGTCCTCCATGGCGCTCACACCCAGTGCCTTCCTCCTGCATCTCCTTCCACCTCATCCCTCACTGCAAGCTTTTTGGTAGAATCGTGGAAAAAAAAAAACCTGTGTTAGATGAGCAGTGGATAGACATGTCCTCAGCTGCTTCTTCCTTCTATTTCCCAAGGTGAGAACTTTTCTCTCTCCATTCAGTGTCTCCAATATCTTCAGACCCCAATGGTGTTGAATGTCCTGCCTGCTATAGTGAAGATGACAGATGTAGCCCAGTTTCCCTAAAGTGCACGGGGGAGGAGACGACGTGTATTAAGGTTACTGGCAGAGGTATGATTATTCCCTCGAATGTTTTGTTGAGGCCACAGCAGGTCATTCATCACGATGTAGCAAATTATGCCAAATGTAGCAACTGAAAACAGTAAACATTTATTATATCTTAGTATGTGTCGCTCTGTAACCTGAGAATGGCAGGTGCACGGGCCTGGCTCAGAGTGTTTCCAGGATGCTGTGTTCATTTGTCAGTTTCTGTTTCCTAGCTCACTTGTGGTTTCTGGTGAGTTTCAATTTTTACCTAGTGTCACTCTAAATTTAGAAAAACATATATTTTTTTATTGAGAGAAAATTATATATTTATTATAAAGGGTCCTGCTTTGGTCTTTTGGGGGTCAGAGCTGAGATGGATCACAGCATTATATGAAGGCCAAAAGACTGGCGACTTATAGCCTTCTAACTCTCTCTAACTGTATTGGGGGCTAGAAGCTGAGAGCTTTTGGAAACTTACCACTCTCTCGTTTATTCTGTGGCTGAAAACCACTGGCTTCTTTTCTCTTTAACTCTCTGTGTTTTAGTAAGTACTGTATCTTTATTTTATAACTCTCTGTGCTTTATTAAACAAAACCAAAAAAAAAAAAAAAAAAAAAAAAGGCTAAGTTCACAACAGTCATCAGCTAGCCTTAGCCTTTCCTAGATGGCTCCTGACAGGGCCAGTCTGCCACTGAGACAGGAACTTGGAAAACAACTCTAGGAGTTTTCTCTCTGGAATGCACAGCCAGAGGGAGAGGCTGGCAACTCTTTCCTGAACAATATATGGAAAATTTCATGAAACCAGAGAATCAGTGGTGTTTTGCATGCTGATTAAGTGGTGGACTGGGAGCTTGAGGGGACTGGAGGCAAGCTACACTTTTATTTGGAAAGAATTTGGACAGACAGAAGTCCTGGGGCAAGCAAGGGAAGAGCCCTTTGTCGGATGAGTTGACGTGAATGAGGAAAATGGGGTGTCACAGAATTCAAAAGATGATTCAAACCATCCACAGTGGGACAGGCTTCTACCTCAGTTTACCTTGGAAAGAGATGTCCTGTGCATTCTATAGTTATCCTCAGAGGGATCTCAGAGCTCTCAGAAGGATGTCAGTCTGTGAGAGAGCTACCATATTTTTCTTCAGGTAGGGAAGGAGAGAAAGGGTGGAGTGGAGAAGACAGGTTCCACCTGGAGGGTTTTAGCCAACAATTGAGACCCTTCATCTGGCCTTCATCCTCACCTGCATTAAACTTCTCTCCTACTGAATGGGTACCCAAAGGCCTCATTGTTAGTTTTGTGTCTGAGACACAGGGGTCCTTTTAAGGTTCCTTTTATACTGAAGAGACAGTGGGGCCAGAAGACAAGAAGGCTCAGCTTCTACATGGATGAAGCTGTGCTCATGATCTCACACAGAGGCAGGAGTTGTGGATTCTGGACCATTCTGAGCAGAGTTTCCTTTTAAAGGATGCAGGTGAGGAGGGGAGATGAAATGAGAGAAAAAGAATGATGCTTGGGCCTTTTCACTAACAGGAACCCAATACCCCATCGAGATATACGGCATGGGCTGTGCAACCAGGACTGCCTGCAACCTGAAAAACATGACGGTCATGGATGGCATTCAAATCAATACCTCCTGTGTCAGTGGGAGCTCGTCGCTGCAAATCAATACCTCCTATGTCAGTGGGAGCCCGTCGCTCAGGCCTATCTTATCTGTTCTGACGAGTCTTTTCCTAATGAAAGCCTTGCTTTGATCCTTTGGGGACTGACACGCCCATGATCCTTCACATTTAAACACATCAACAACCTTCTGTGACTCCTTTACCCACCAGAGGACAAATAAAAACTAATGGTTGTTTGTACTTTAGATGGAGAACTCGTTCTTTCTGTTCTCCAGGCATGTTTCTCAAGACTGATCTCTTTTATGATCCTACCCACACCTTGAGCCACATGCCCCCGTGTACACCCTTTTACAGTATTATCGGTTTACGCTTTGTAACTGTCCATTGCTAATGAAAAGATTTATTTTTATTTTGTTTTTGGGAAAGGCTCTCACTATGTGCTTCTGGCTAGCTGTTATTCACTCTGTAGATAAAGCTGGCCTTGAACAAAGAGCTCGACCTATCGAGGCAGCTGCTTACATTGTATCTATAGTCAGGAAGCAGAGGCAGGAGAGTACTGATGTTCAGTTTGATCTCTCCTCTTTATTCAGTCCCAGACTCCAGCTCATGAAGTGAAGCACATCCAGTTTGTGCCACCTCAGATAACCCAGTGTAGAAACTCTCTCACAGAGAAGCCCAGAGATTTGTCTTCAAGGTGATCCAACCTGACAATCACTATAAACCATCATGGCAGGCAACAGACCAGGATAAGACAGTCTCAGTCCCTACAATAGGGAAGAACATCCCCAAATTCCAGACGGGCCACTGGAATGGTCAAGTTAAAATGTTACCTTGCATTTTATTTGGCACTTTGCCTTCTGTGGAGGTTTAAATGAGAATAGCTCTCATAGGGTCACATGTTTGAATACCTAGACCCCAGCTGGAGGAACTGTTTGGGAGGGATTAGGAGGTGTGGACTTGTTGTAAGAGATGTAATGGCGTTTGAAAGCCAGTCATTGTTAGCTAGCTCGCTCTCTCTCTCTCTCTCTCTCTCTCTCTCTCTCTCTCTCCTTTATGGTTGTTGTTTCAAGATATGAGCTCTCAGTGACTGCTCGAACACCATGCCTGCTGGCAGCCATGCTCCCTGTCATGATGATCATGGAGTCATCCTCTGAAATTGAGTCCTCAATAAACTCTTTCTTTTAGAAATTTCCTTGGTCATGGTATCTTCACAACAATAGAAAAGTAACTAAGACATCATCTATGGAAAAAAGTAGCATCAAAATCCCCCTTTTAACAAGAATAGCAAGGATCAGAACCTGCTAAAGTGGTCTCATTTTAATTTGATCATTTCAGTAAAGATCCTGCCTTGGGATGAAGAGATGGCTTAGAGGTTAAGAGCACTGACTGCTGTTCCAGAGGTCCTGAGTTCAATTCCCAGCAACCACATAGTGGCTCACAACCATCTGTAATGGGATAAGATGCCCTCTTCTGGTGTGTCTGAAGACATCCACAGTGTACCCACATACATAAAATTTAAAAAATATCTTGTCAATTTGACACAAACCAGGGTCACCTGGAAGAGAGAACCTCATCAGATTGGCTTGTAGACAAATTTGTGGAGCATTTACTTGATTGACGTTTGACGTGGGGCCCAGCCCACCGTGGGCAGTACCATCCCCAGGCAAGTGGTCCTGGGAGGTGTAACAAAGGAGGATAAACATGAGCCTGAGGAGGCACCCAGTAAGCAAGCAGCGCACCTCCATGACACTGCATTTCCTGTCTCCAGGTTCCTACCTTCAGTTCCTGCCCTGGCTTTCCTCCATGGTATAACCCATAAGGTGAAATAAAGACTTTCCTCCCCAAGTTCCCCAAGTTGCCTTGTGTTTATTACAGCAGTAGAAAGCACAATCTAGAACACTCTCTTGCCACAGAACTCTCAGAGAATAATCATCAAATGCAGAGGGGTTCACTGAGCCCACCGTGAATGAGCGGAGTGAACACACATTTTCAGAAGGTACATCTCTCGCTCCAGTGTGGAACAGTTGGCACAACTCAGATTGCCGGAACACAGTCGACTGTGTAAGCCAGTTTCCTTTTCTTTTTCCTCCTCTTGATCCACTGTCTGCTCATTTCTTTTTTTTCCATCCTGTTTCCTTTCAGACTCCCCACTGTTGGCTCCACTCTCACGGATCTGGATCTTCTCCTCTACCTTATTCTCTTCTGTGAGAAACAACATGGAGGTCTTTGAAGTGGATGGATGACAGACACCTCAAGAGTCAGAGGGAAAAGAGCACAGCAAGATGGAGTCAAACAGCCACTGCTCCACCATGAAAGCAGGAATGGCAGGGGCTGGGGGGGGGTGTTTAATAAAAGGTCGTGAGGATCTGAGGGCAACTGGTTTCTAGTGGTGCTAGAGAGGGCAGAGGACTGCCAGTTTCCTTCCTTCCTTCCCTCCCTCCATGAATCTGAAGGTTCACCTCACCCCCTCCTTGCCCCCAGCCACTGGGATTACAGGCATCCTTGGTCATATCTAGTTTTTTTCCCCCAACGTAGGTGCTGGGATTTGAACTCAGGTCCCCAGGTTTGCACAGCAAGTGCTTGTACCCACTGAGCCATCTTCCTGGGCTTGAATGTCACACAGTATCAAGCCAGCCAAAATCCCTGCCTGAATGGGAGAGCGGTTTCTAATATCCTACCCCTAGCCAAGGACCACAAGCCTCTTGGGAGGGAGAGTGAGTTTCTTTCAGGGATATGGTCTCTGAGAGCCCACACATGCTCTAGTAGACAACCCTACATCCATGTGTGTGCAGGCATCACTAAGAGATCTCAGTGGGTTTAAAAATGGAGCATATGAAGGGAGGGGAAGGATGGGACAGGAGAGGAGCTTGAGGGGATGGAATGGGGTGTAATTAAAATGTAATATGTACATGTATGAAAATCTCAATAAAATGTATTCAAATCCACAAGAAATGACAAAAAATACAAAAAGAGAAGAAATACACACACACACACACACACACACACACACACACACACACACACACACACACAAACTAGAGATCAGAGGAAATCCACCTTCGAAAGACCCAAGGTGTGGAGAGAGGCATATCAAGATAAAGAGGATGCAGTCATGGTGGCCCACAGAGGCAGAGAGACAGGCAGAGCTCTATGAATTAGGGGCTAGCCTCATCTACATAGTGAGTTCCAAGCCAGCAAAGGCTACATAGGAAGACCTCACTTTAACAAAGCAAAACCGACTACCAAACGGCACAAAATTTTGGGGAACATCTCCACCTAGTGGTCATTCATGGTATAACTCCTAATTTAGCCAATTTTGGTTTCCCTTTTTCCTCCACTTCACTTGGTTCTCAATAACCATGGTGCCTTTGGCCTCCATGGCACCTCTGGGCAGCTCTGTTGCTTGCAGTCAATGTGGATGACGCCTCAGGGACCCCTGAAGCACTTGGTGGATGTCCATAGTGGCGACAAGCCAGCTGAAGTCTTCAGGGGTGATAGCTAATAAGGTCTTCCCAATTCCTGTTGTTTCCTCTAACAGGGGAAGTGACGGCTGCAGGTGAGTCTCATGGCCCTGGCTGACTCTGAAGCCTGAAACACAGCTGAGTGGGTACTGAAGACAGGATTGGGATGGGCAGATGGTGAAGAGACTCAGGGGCTCCTGAAGTGTAGAGTTTGGGAAGCAGCAGAGAGCCAAGCATGGGGGCACAGTCCTGCACAATCTTGGGGCGCAGGAAAAGAACCTGGGGTTGTAGATTAGTCCTCTGCAGTGACTCAGCTATGCTGCAATTCAGATCTGCCACCATGTATTTGGCACAGGAGACTTCATTACCAAGTAGCTTGCTGCTATGGGTACGGACGCAGTGTCTGGGAGGTCCCAGGAAAAGTGCAGCTTCAGAACTTACCTGTAGGCTTCTGCCATTTTGTAGGGTGGTGGCAGCTCTTTTGTGTCATGGTTTAACAGCAGTTGCTGTGTTTGAGTACGTGTCCTGGGGATCCATGGGGGTTTTTAGCCACATGGGCTCTGTGGGTTCTTACAGGAATGATTGCTGGCTACCCAGTGGCAAAAGACAGTGTCTTCTGGTGGAAGCTTAGTGGAACCTTAGTGTTTTGTTACAGGTGGCCTATACTGACCATCATGGTGTTCTGCATCTGGCTTCCTCTCACAAGTGGAGGCATGGGAGCTGATGACAACCTGGCTAATCTGATCTAACTGGGGATACAGTCTGTAGGTATACTCTATTGTATTTTCTCCACTGAATTACTACAGATTCTGTAGTGGGTCTTTGGGGTCATTCTGACTTGTGGCTAATTATGGTTGTGCTGTCATGGGTAGATGAAAGCTGGTGGTGTGTCCTGCTCTGCTATCCTGATGTTGATTTGTGATTTGACTTTGAATCAGAAGTGTTACCAGTGTCAAAGCTGATTGATCCAGTTACTGCCACTGACTCCTGTGTTCACTAGGTATCACTTGTAAGCAACAGTGTTAGGCCTATTACTAGACTGGAGAAGTAGCTTAGTTTTAAAAGCACTTGCTGCTCTTGCTGACAACCTGAATCTGGCTTATAATCACGTCCAGCTGCAGGGACCCAACTCCAGCTGCAGGGACCCAACTCCAGCTGCAGGGACCCAACTCCAGTTGCAGGGACCCAACTCCAGCTGCAGGGACCCAACTCCAGCTGCAGGGACCCAACTCCAGCTGCAGGGATCCAACTCCAGCTGCAGGGATCCAACTCCAGCTGCAGGGACCCAACTCCAGCTGCAGGGATCCAACTCCAGCTGCAGGGACCCAACTCCAGCTGCAGGGACCCAACTCCAGCTGCAGGGATCCAACTCCAGCTGCAGGGATCCAACTCCAGCTGCAGGGATCCAACTCCAGCTGCAGGGCTCCAACACCCTCTTGTGGTCTTCTAGGACACGGCAGTCACACCACACATAACTTTTTAGAAAAATGTGTTGTTATTGTTATTGATTGATTTGGCTTATGGAAAGCTTCACCTTTGATATAAATTCTATTATTTAGCAAGATCATGTGAGACTTAAAAAAAAAACAAACCCAAAGCAGCTGACAAGAAGACTCATATAGGTTGGAGCTGTGTGTGATTAAAACAAGCAGACTTTGAAAAGAGCGATGGTGGTTGTGGCAAAGCTTGCTTCAGAGTAATCCACCCTGAGTTTCTGGTACTCAGCCTGGGATGAGTTGTCCAGCGTCGGGTTCCCTGGCTATTCTAATGATCAGAAGAGGAGACCTGAAGAGACCCCATTATCCAGAGAGACTTCTCTCAGACTCTTCCAGTGAATGAAGAGTGGCTGACGGTTCTCCACTGCTCAGCAGCACCATGCTCAGCTCAGGGAGTCCACTGTGCCCAGGGGTGGGCAGCATCTCCATGGTGTATCAAACACCAAGCATGTGTCTGCTCTCCTTTTCTTCGCCCAGCCCCTGCTAGGAACCCTAGACACGGTGTTGTAGTCTCTTCCCATCTTCATCTCTGTGTCCCAACTGTTCCCACCTGACATAGCATGGACCTCACATGTACCCACTAGCTTAGCTTAGCTCAGCCTTTCCCTAGTCATAGCTACAATCTTCCATGTCTACAGCGCATCTAAGCTGGATCCAGGGCTAGTGGGCAGAGCCCTGTTCATCCCTACTTCTCACACCAATTTCTAATCACGTTTGTGATGACATCTAATCTGTTCGGAATGCTCAGAAATCTTAAAGACCTGGCTTTGGCCCCCGCTGCAGCCGTTTCCTTTAGAGTAGCGGTTCTCGACCTGTGGGTTGTGACCATCAGAAAACAACACACTTCTCAATGTCTCAGGAACCTCCAACCATAAATTTATTTTCGTTGCTACTTCATAACTAATTTTGCTACTGAGTGATGTATCAGTTCCTAAGGCCATCAAAGCCTGTGTTTTCTGATGGTCATTCCCCACCGCTACTCTAAAGCACTTTCCTGGGAAGGGAGGAAGGAGGCTCATGAGACTCAGGAAACTCCCAAAGTTACAAGATCCTCAAGGCCTCTCTAGGTTCTGCAGCTTCTGGGGAGAGGGAGACTGGTGGGACCATCAGGCAGTTGTGCAGGGAGCTCTGGGGACGGAGCTTTGTAGAGCTGTTACCCAGGCTGGAGGTTGTCTTGCTGGAGATGGTAACACCACTGCTGACACCTGACACTCCACAGACAATGCCCCAAACTCACTGATTTACTAAACTAGGTGTGGGCGGACTCATTCCTTTGGCTTGCCATCGGTAACCCATTTTCAGTGAATGAACAGATGCCTGCTCATTCATCACTCCCCAGGAAGTCACACAGAGGTTCTGTTCCATTCCCTGTGTGACTGGGCATACACTAAGGTCTGTGGCAAGTAGATAACTGAATGTACATGTACTGAAATTGACAAACAATGTGAAAAACAAACAAAAACTGCAACTTTAATTCTTCCGTGATGGTGGCTGAACCTCTGCAGCTGCTCAGTGAAGCAGTTTCTCCAGGAAGAGAACAAAGAAGATGGGGGTCGGGGGTCTGACTCTGGCCCCGTTTCTCATGGCTGATTTACAGATTTCACTTTTGTTACTGATGGTAAAACCCATATAAGCCGTCACTGTGTCTTTGCATTGGTCTAAGGTCACGCATTTCATCAGCTGAATGGGGATGTCGCTGACACCTGCGGGAAGAAACACATGCGACACATCCCCCTGGCCTTAGGTCCCACTTTGACCTACACAAGACTGGTCCATAGATCGAGGCAGACCAGCTGCCTTCTCACGGGACTCAGACACACTGCTCTCTAGGCCTGAGACAGGCGGTGGGTTGGGATGTTTTTCTCCTAGCATAGGGCCTTCCAATCCCTGAATTTCTCCCAAGCCATGTCAATCAAGTACTGGTATGTCTTCTATACGTCTGTGGACAGAACCCTTGGTACCCTGCAGTAACCCGCTAGCACTGGGGTATGACAGTGCTCTGATTGACATCTGCGCTGTGCTAGGAGCATTCTGTATGCTGCTGCTGCTGCTGCTGCTGCTGCTGCTGCTGCTGCTGCTGCTGCTGCTTGGAGCTGTGCAAACTTGTGCTGCAGCCAGACACGGATTTTAAGATCATGAAGATATTACCTCTCACTCCTGGCTTGACTTGCCTATCACAACACCAACACCTGAGTGATCATTCATGACTATGCTCTAAGCCTTTCAACGTGCTTTTGGGTCCATCCTCTCAGGCACCTGTGTTTACGATGCCGGAGAACTCCACACACTTTATCTTGTTCGTGGAGCACCACTTGAGCTGTGGACTACACTCCCTCCCCTTCACGGTGAAGCATGTGGGACACTTGAGACCGCTGGAGCTGAATTCATCCACGTCCTTCTCCTCTAGCTCGTTCATTGTGATTTCCCAGGAGTCTGTTGGTGGGTAGGGGGCACAAGACAAGACAGAAAACTGGCTGGCCATTGGTCACAGGTGAGATAAATGCATATGTCCAAAGAGCCACAGCTTCTTGGAGTGGTCCTTCCCACTCGGCCTCCCCTCCACTCCGCCCTTGACATCCGCAAGTGACGCTTTCTGATTCCTCTCAGTCATACTAGAGTCACTGCATAATCCCCAGCCTTCGAGGAGCATGCTCTCTGATGGGGGAAGACACTGCATCTGCAATGATAATAAATGCTACAGAGAGAAACGAATGTGTCAGAGAGTTCAGGGTGGGGGTTGCAGTGCACAGGGTACAGGGAAGCCCTCAGTGAAAGGTGATGCGGTGAGTGGAGTCCCAGGGGAAGTTTAATTCCAAACACTTGCAGCAATTATTTGGCCTTGGAAGCACAGGGTAGCCTCAGAATGGGCAAGTGACAAGGCAGAGCCTGTTCTTCCTGCATCCTCTGCCTCTGGGGATCCAATATTATCTTCTCAGTCTTAAGACAGCAAATCTGTGTCTCCATCAAGTGTCTCCACAGTGGTCATGGGTTAGGACAGGGCTTGGCCACTCTAGAGAGAGAGGTCCTTGGCAGAGGAGAGAGTGATAGGAGATAGGAATGGAGAAGCTAAGATGGTGAAGGAAGGGTAAGAAGAGAGGGAGAGCCAGGGCTGTCTGCAGAAGTGCTCTCGGTCACCTCCTCAGGAGTGCTGCCTCTCCATGGCTCTGCGGCCCCATGAGCTGAGATAATAAAACCATGAGGGTGTAACTACTGAAGCTCCACAAACTCCTGACCTAGCTTGGGTACCAAGAGTTCTGGGATTTCATGTTTAGAAAGAATGAGGACTGACCATACAGCTTGTGGAGGAATGGGCAGGTTGGCCTTGAGGACTGGGCCATGGTGATGCTCTCCATGGTGAAGAAGAAGGTCCCTCAGGGAGAAGACATGGGCTGGGTGGCAGATGGAATACCTCAGAGCTTTGTTCCCTGGCAAGGAACTATGGTAAGTGTGAAACTCCCAGGGCCTTTGTTTATTCTGAAGGATAGTGTGTGTGTGTGTGTGTGTGTGTGTGTGTGTGTATGCCTGTATGGCAAAATATTTTAATAATTCTGCTTAATGTGTGCTTTTCAGTTACTGTCCCACATTGCTCTGGCCCAGCTAAGTCAATACTTCTCCACTTTGGGCAGAAGCAGGAGCTGATGTAGTGGGGCCCCTAAATGCCTGAATGCTCCAGGCCCTGAAATTCTCAGACACCCAGGGTGAGCCTAGCATTGTCTCCCTCCAGAGTATGGGTGGAGCCCAATCTGAAGGAATTAAAATTAAAAAAAAAAGAGAGACAAAGAGAAAAAGAGAAATAAAGAGAGAGAAATAATTTATAAAAATACAAAAAGCTTAATATCCAAAGCAATAAAAATCTGAGAAAAACATCTCAAAAAGAATGGCAGTCATTAACAGTAAAGAGACTTCCCAGAACTCCGAAAATATGGAGATGCCTCTTCCTTCTTTCTCCTGTGAATTCTCATTCCCACTCTACATCTAATGTGACTATTTTTCTTAAAATCAAAATCAAATATAATTAAAATGTGTGTCCCGAGAGTGCTGCAGGCCTGCACAGCTAGAACCTATGTGTATACCAATCCCTGTGGAATGCACAGACGAACAGAAGTTGACAGTGAATGTAAGTAGGCAGCAGCATTTAACTCTGGTGGGTTCATTGGGACCACATGTTAAGAGAGGAAGGTCATCTGAGGCAAGGATTTCAAGGGCAGGCTGAGTAACAGACTCTGTCTAAAAACATACTGACAAGTGAAAAGACAGATAGACAAACAAACAAACCCCAAACAACAAAAGCCAACAAGACATCAGCATTACTTTTGGAGGGGGAGGATTTGATGATGTAGAATCAGTTTACTATAGGTACTGTGGTGGTTTGAATATACTTGGCCCGTAGGGAGTGGTACTTTTAGGAGGTGTGGCCTTGTTGGAGGAAGTGTGTCAGTGTTGGGGGTGGGCTTTGGAGGTCTAACCTATGCTTAGGCTCTACACATTGGGGAAGAGGGTGTCCTCCTAACTGCCCGAGGATGCTGGTCTTCTCCTGGCTGGCTTTTGATTGGGATGTAGAACTCTCGGCTTCTCCAGCATCATGACAGCCTGCATGCTACATGACAGCCTACATGTCATGATGATGATGATGGCTTGAACCTCTGAGACTATAAGGCAGCCCCAATGAAATGTTTTCATTTCTAAGAGTTGTTTTGGTCATGGTGTCTCTTCACAGCACTGGAAACCCAAACCAGACAAGTACCAACTGTAGAGTCCAGCAGTACCTACCTATGCACTTTCTGCTCTGTAACCATGTTCACGTTAGCTTTTATTGTAGCTATCTGTGAGGGTGAGTGATTGGAGATGACTGTGTCCCCACAGGGAGGCTGAGCAGGAGGACACAGTGGGCATGTTTTTGATGGGGATGGGCAGGACACAGCACACTTGGTGTACAATTCTGCCCTGGAAGCAGATAAGAAACTAGTGTAGGTTTTCAGTGAGGGGCTAACCCTGGAAAAGCCAATAGAAAGGTGTGGTAGTGCTGCCATCAGAAGCTGACCTGGGGTGTAGAGAAGAGTTTTTAGTCATGGGCATCTATTATTTATTTTAAAAGCTATAAGCACAAATAATTAAAATAGGAGAAAAGGGAATAAGGGTTATGGAATTTTGCTTTTGGTGGGAAAGGTGCCTATTTTGGCTGGAGAGATGGCTCAGTGGTTAAGAGCACCCACTATTCTTCCGGAGGACCTTGGTTTGATGCCCCGCACCCACATGGTGTCTCACAACCATTGGTAACTCCAGTTCCAAGGGGTCTTATGACCTCTTCTGCATGTGATATGTAGATATACATGTAGGCAGAATACCCATACACGTTTTTAAGAAGGTCTAACATAGCAAATATTCAAGAAAACATCTCTGTAAACCATGAAGCATGGCTCCATTCTACCCTCACCTGTTGAGAAGGGCATGAAGGCAAGGCTACAGGCCAAGAGAAGCCTGCTCGGGGTGGCGGGGTGCATCATGGTCCAGACTGTTAGGTCCCGTCTCTGTGGAAAGAGTATGGTCAGGTAGAGTTCACGCAATGCAATAAGGTCAGGTTACGCCGACTTCCTCCCTCCCAATGTGGGCAGCATTGCCTCCCAGTCCGAAGCTCCCCGCAACCAGAATCAGGGCTCTAAGTATCCTAAACTGGATACAGAGAGCAAGCCCCTGGGCTCAGAGGCTGAGTGTCATGCTGACAGCCTGGCTCTGGAGGAATCTGGGGGAACTAAGAAACCACCTAGACTTATACGGCCTGAAAGAAACTCTGGCCCATTCTCTCTCTCTCTCTTTTTTTACAAGGCTAAACTGAAATGGGTGGGTGAGGGCAATTTAAGAGGTTTATCTAAATGAACATCATGCCCTCTGGATGAACTGGGAAGGTTGGGTGGCCAGGGTAAAACCAAGAACCAGTACCGGGTGCTGGGGTCTAAAGCGCTGCTCTTCCTAAAGTAGGCCAAACTGCATTGCGCATGCGTGTAGTGCAGGGGCTCCAGGTTGTCATTGGTCTGCATCTTACACTCTTCCCGCCTTCTCGGAGTCTTGGCCAATGAGATTTCACTGTCTCTAGCTCCCAAATGACTAGCGATATCTTGGCAGGGGATTTCTGCAGGTCTGAGAAAAAAAGAGGCCTGGTGAATTGAGGCTTCTGTTTTCCCCACCTCTCACTACCCAGGTAAAGATGTCTTCTTGTGACTGGCTGCCTTCGCTACTGTCTAGAAGACCCTCTGACGAGAAGTACCCGGGTACTTTTAACTGACATTCATTCGTCAACCGCAACGCCCCTCCAGTGAGCAGGGCATGGAAAGCAGCAGCTCTTCACTTCAGGTCACCCCGTCTGTCACTATCATTTTTTGGAAGTATGTGTGTGGAAGTATTTTTTTGGAAGCAGTGGAGAGGAGGGTAGGGAGGACATTGGGAGAGCTTGGGGTATCAGATGAGACCAAGAGGCCAGACTTCACAGGGCTTTGTGGAAGGATGAATTTGAAATGCCTCTGAAATATTCTGTGGGTGTGTGGAATTAGAGCGGGTGTGTGCTGAGAGAAGGGGTTGGGAAGTCTGGCTGACCTGTATGTCTGTATAGCTAACTTTGGAGCCAGGTGATGACTGAAGTCATGGCCTTATGTGTGTGTGTGTGTGTGTGTGTGTGTGTGTGTGTGTGAAGAGAGAGAGCTAGCCTCAGGCTTTAAAGACCTTTATTATTTAATAGGAAAGACTTCCTATCACTTTATAGGAAAGGGGAAGAGGTAGGAATATGGAGTCATTGCCAAGGCAGGAACAAATTCCAAGTAGCTAGCAACAGGACCAGCAGTCCTGAGATCAGGTAAGGAAATGTTCTTTGCAGGTTTTATTTATCCAGTGTTTGTTATTGATCACATGTTCTAGGTTCCCTCCTAGAAGCTGACAGTGTGGCATTAAAGAAGCAAATCATCTGCCGTCTGGGTCAGTACACTCTTAATGGGGGAAAAAAGAAACCTCAAATCCACAAATAGGAGGAGGGGAAGATAGTGGGCGGGGGGTGGGGGGGTCAGAGAGCCATGGTGGACAGGATAAGTGTTGCAGATGTCTCTGGTGCTTTAAGCCATTTCTAAGCAAGAGAAGGAGGAGCTATCTGAAAATGTCAGGCACAGTTCCTGCCTTGGAGGACTCTGCTGAGGACCTGTGCTGAGGACGTGCAGGCAGGGCAGCGTGCTGAAGGACAGGCGTTGATAGGGAAGTCCGATGAAGTAGCCAGGCATGAAGGAGTTTATGGGTCCTTGGCTTCTAGTGGGGCTGGAGGGAAAGCTCTCAGACACTCAGTGATACAGAGGGCATGGGTTACTGCTATGGTCCCACAAAGAAGGCTGGGGTGTGCTGAGGTGTAGGGGATCCAGTAAAGACAATTCTCTGAAGAAAGAAAGTAGTAACTGAGGGTTGGTGTGGGGGCAGGGGGAAGTGATGGCTTCTCCTTTCATTTCTCAGCACATGAATTTGGGAGTTGACTTATTGGCTTTGGGTGGGGGGAATCCCAGAATAGGATCCTGAAGTTACTGAAGTAGAGGTCCTTTTCCTTGCCTTAGCATTCGATGCATATGATGCTGTGGAGGTCTGAGGTACTTGTCTCTCAGTCCTCTCTCGGGTCTCAGGCATTCCTACTGACTCCACACCTGCCCATTGCTTTCTTCATCGCCCCTGTAACTTCCTTGTTCCTGAGGCTGTAGATGACAGGGTTAAGCATGGGTGTGAGAACAGTGTAAAAGACGGATACTACATCATCTTGGCCTGGCGAGTGATAGGAAGCTGGTAACATGTAGGTGTAGACCAGGGGCCCATAGAAGAGATTGACAACTGTCAGGTGGGAGGAGCATGTGGCCAGGGCCTTCTTACGCCCCTCCACGGAGTGCATCCGGAGCACAGCAGCCAGGATAAGGGCATAGGAGGTGGTAATGAAGGTAATGGGCACCAGGAGGACCACCACTCCCGTCACAAATAGTACCTGCTCATAGGCTTCCGTGTCGGCACAGGCCAGCATCAGCAGCGAGGGCACCTCACAAAAGAAGTGGGAGATCTTCCGAGATCCACAGTAGGGGAACTGAAGGGTCAGAGAAGTCTGAATGGAGGCATTGAGGGATCCTCCCAACCAGGAGGCCACAACCATGAGCAGGCACACCTGGCGGCTCATGAGCACTGGGTAACGCAGAGGGTTGCAGATAGCCACATAACGGTCATAAGCCATGAGGGCTAGCAGGAGGCACTCTGCAGCCCCCAGGAACATGAAGAAAAACATCTGTGCCCCACAGCCTCCGAAGGAGATGCTTGTCCAACCAAAGAGAAAGCCTACTATCATCTTGGGGACAGTGACTGATGTAAAGAAGATGTCCAGAAAGGACAACTGGCTGAGGAGGAAGTACATGGGGGTGTGGAGTCTGGTGTCCATCCAAATCAAAAGGACCATGGCTGTGTTGCCCGCCATAGCAAGGATGTAGACCAACATCACCATGCTGAACAGGAACAGGTGCATCTGGCTGTTGTTAAAAAGGCTCGTCAGCACAAAGCCAGTGGTGGAGTAGTTCCAGTGCTCGCTGCCCATCTGCTGAGCTGCACTGTGGGGAGAAAGAACCAGTTCACCAGTGGCAGAGAGGGGGAGAAGGGTTGAGGTAAGAAGGGAACACCCAGGGAGCTCAAGGGGTGACCCAGAGAGCCAGGTAGTAGCAGATATCCTTTGTCATTAATGCACTTGCCGGTGTTTGTAGGGTCATTATTTCAGAGGAAAAACCGCTATTGAGATCATAGCCTGTAGTGAAAGCAGTGTTCAGAGGGAAACATGCTACTCTGAATGTGTGTTGTGCAAGAAGGAAGACCAAAGACTAGCAGCTCATCTTCCCATTCCACAGGGAAAAAGAGGATGCTAGGGAAAGCCCCAGCACATCTCTACACACCCCGCCCACCCCATTACTGAAATATACACCGTTATTGATATTTTTACAAGCTTATGCCTGACTGGCTAGTTCCACACCCGTGTGAATTATATGGTCAGTGTTCTTGCTGATGTGAGGGTTTGTGTGATTCATTTTTCTTACAAGCGAGAGCTGTGGGCGTAGCCGAGAAGGGGCATTTTGGTGTCTGCCAAAGCTGCCTGCCCAGCCCCATCTTTCCCTTGTGGTCCTGGCCACCAGGAGGCTTTCATTTGGGTTTTTGTGCTCCGGGTGCAGTTATGTCTTTAAACGGGTTTTGAAAATATGTGTTTATCTTCATACCATTGCTTTCTCATCTTCAACAATTTCATAAACAAGTCTTATCTTGGCAGTCAGAGCCCCTGTTGCATCCTGATGCCTACCAGGCTCTGAAAGTATAAACACACCAGCCCTTGTAAGGATGAAAACCAGCTGTGGTAGCTTCTTCTGGGAGCACCAGAGACTCCAGCTCCTCCATGCTCGGACTGCAATCATTCAGGTGAGCTCTCCAGTCTCAAAGAACAGCTCAGGGAAGCTACTGTGGGAAACAAACCACCCAAAGGCAGTGTTTGGAGGCTGGAGAGGGGGCAAGTGAGGCCAATCTCTGATACAGTGAGGATGAGGCTATAGGTGAGCTCGCTTCAGGCAGAGCCCCCTTTTTACCACAGCATGTTGGAACAATGTTCCTGGCATCTAGTATCCCAGGGGATGCCTTAAGTCCTACCCTGCTCGGGTCTGACAGCAAATGGCTTAAGTGGAGGGACTGAAGAAATGTAAAAGGAGCAACGTAGAGTTCCACGAAGGAGCTGTGGAGGCAAGAGAACCTGCTGTTGGCAGATGGGTCTCTGGGTCATAGCAGGGAGGGAGGCAAATGTGACGGGTGATAGCCTATGTCCCCCACTCCTGTGAGACTCACTAGCAGGGATGAGCAATCTGAGTGATTGTTTCTTGCCCACGGATCTAGTCTCCAGGAATGCTTGCTTGCTGGTTTTTAAATTTAATTAAAAAAATTTTTTTTGAGACAGGTTTTGATACATTCAGACCGGCCTCAAATTCACTACGTGGCCAAGGACAACTTTGAACTTTTCTGATTCTCCTGCCTCCACATCCCAGGTGAAACTATAGGCATGCACCTTGGTGCCTGGCTTTATGAGGTGCAAGGGATGGAACCCAGGCTTGTTGCATGATAGGCAAGCACTCTAGCCACTGAGGTATAGCACCATCCTTGTCTCAGACTGCTTTGATGGGCGGTCTGGGTTGAGATCCACTAACTAAACGCCAGCCTGAATCTCAGCATCTCACTGCTGACTGTGAAGCCAGGAGGTCCCACAGTAAGATAGCCAGGAACAGGGGCAGGAAGCAGCACTGCTAAGGGGACCTGCCTATGGCTTCAACCTCACCATTCCCAGGTTCCCACGCTGGGAACACAAGATCTCAGATACAATTTAAAGAAGTTTAGAGCTTGACTGTCTCAGGGTCCCAGGGTCTACTCTGAAACCTGTCTCAGAAGTAGAGCACAGAAGAGCACTGTTAAAACCAACTATTGCAGACAGCACTAAGGTAAGTGAATGATAGCTGTCAGGGCTAATTCCTAATAATATACCTGTCTGTATGCCCTTGATATGCAAACCATGCATTCTAGATTCTATAGCCCATTATTTTCTAGTGTCAGGGGTTGTAGTCTGGGACACCCATCTTCTTACCTTAGAGGATCCTAGGATGAGAGTCTAGGCCACTAGAAATGATGGCTGTATCCAGAGTCAGCTCAAACCATTTGAACCATGACTACACCACTGCCTACCCATCTTGCTCATCCATGCTTACAGAAAAACTAAAAACAACCAAGCAAAAGCTCAGGAAAAGTCAACAAGGCTGTAGCACAGTTGATTGAATGCCTCATATTCACGAGCCCTGGATTTGATCTTTAGTGCTACACAAACCAGACATAGTGGTATATACCTCTAATCTCAGCAACTGGGAGGAGACAGGAGGATCAGAAGTTCAAGGTCTTCTTTGTCTACATCGTGAATTTGAGGCCAGCCTGGGATGCATGAGAACTTGTCTCAAACCTAATATGACAACAAGCCAGGAAGAGTTTGTCTACAATTTCTGCTCCCTCCCTCTGACTCCTGATGAACCATGGTACTTTCCGATATGACCCTGTATAGCCTGCTATGCTCCCTTCTTCTGGGAATTGTAAATATGAAACCATCTTGTCAATGGTCTCCTGTTCTGTTGACCTTGTACTAAAATAAAAATGAAGCTTCAGGTTGCGTTCAATGCTTTCCCATAAAGAGAATGAGAGATTTTGGCATTTTACAAGCACAACTTGCTTTATGTCTCAAACATCCCAGATTTTATATCTGGAAAGAACCTCGCTATTGGCAAGCAATATGAAACACGGTCAACAAACTTGGCCTTTTACCTGCAGCTGGAATCTTCATGGCTATTCTACCATGGCTGTTCTCAGCCTCAGCACTACTGGAATTCATGGCTGCGTAATCCTTTGCAGTCGGCGATGCCCCGTGTGCTGTACACTTAGCGCCATACCTCACTGCATCCTCTAGATGCCAGTGGCAAGCTGACCTAGTCATGAGAACCTCAAGTCTCTCAAGACATCATGGAGTGCCTCTGTCATGTGTAGTTACCCCCCACCTCCGGGGAATCTCTTCAGGAAAGCATTTCCCTTCCCTCCTCTCCACTGAGACAAATTAAAAAGCCTAGGAGTTCATGCAGTGCGATATTTTTATTCTGAACTGGCTGGATGTCCTTTTCAGATTTTACCCCATTTAAAATGTTGTTCTCAAGTATGTTGACAAGCTACTAGTTCCACCACCACGCCCCACTGATTCTTAGCTATGTACCTTGTGCAGGATACTTAGCTTAGCCCCCAGGTCCCTCATCCCAAAGAATGAGAGCATTAAGTGGTGGATGCCTGGGAGCATCCATAGGAGGCCTGACCACTGAGCATTAGCTGCTGCTGGCTGCAATGCTGCTGCCATTGTGTAGCTTACACACACTTCTATGGAAGGTGGGATGCCTGTGTGCACAACCCAGGGGTATTGTGAGTGCAGGATAAAACTAGGAGGGTGTGCCTTTTCCAGAGCAGGCATGGAAATGACTCATTTCACACAAGCAACTTAATTTCACATCATAACCCATAGAATTTGGGTCAATGTTGGGGGACTATAGGAAGGTGTGTACATAGGAAAACATGTTTGTTTGTAGAGGCTCCACCATCTCTGTTTCCACCCTCATGGCACAGTCATGTGAGGTCAACATCCCGTTTGGGAGCACAAGGCACCCCTGCTTGATACAGCAATGCTTCTCTCCCTTGTTCCAACACAGGTTTTCTTCCCTTGGTGGGATTTTAGAGTTGATGTACACATGTGTACTTCAATGTCTGTAACAGGTGCCTGCCTATGTGCACATTACATGCTTATTGTATGAGTCTCTCTCTCTCTCTCTCTCTCTCTCTCTCTCTCTCTCTCTTTCTTTCTCTCTCTCATACACACACACTCAGAGAGAGAGAGAACAATCACTCAAATTCTTTTTCTTTCATACTGTTCCAGAAGAGAGGAGGTTTTTCGCTCTTGTCTCTTCCAGCATGTAGAGAACAGGATCCGTAGACTTCAGACACTGAGGACTGTCTACAGTGAATAACGGGATATGTGGGTGTGACTCACATGTTTGCTGTGATAGGCTGGCATCTAGCCCAGGGTTCACTTGGTTGCTTTGACTCCTGGTTTTTCTGGGCCCACTTTATGTCTTATTCAATCCCATGGTTAGGCTGGTATTTCATCCCGCCCATCATGCACACACTCAGAAGGGATAGCCTTAATTTTAATAATGTTGGGCTGGAGAGATGGCTCACAGGTTAAGAGCACTGACTGCTCTTCCAAAGATCCTGAGTTCAATTCCCAGCAGCCACATGGAGGCTCACAACCATCTGTAATGGGATCTGATGCTCTCTTCTGGCATATCTGAAGACAGCAACAGTGTACTCACATATATAAAATAAATAAATCTTTTTTAAAAAAAGAGTTTACATTAAATTTTTTTTAACAGTGTCAGGTATTTGTTGGTAGAAAAGCTTGCTGACCATCAGAGATACGAGTGCTGAGACCTTGAGAGAGAAGAGAACTGTCTTTCCCTACAACTCACCTCATATTATCCCAGTCTGTGCTGTCCATCAGGAACCGGCCCCTCTTGTTAACTTTTCTCCTTCCATGTTCACTCAGAGCTGTAGGCTGAGGTTCAGAGACCAAACTGCCTCTCTTGGAAAGTCTGCATGGAGAACCAAGAAAGCTTGGAGTGAAATTTGTCCCCTTCACACAGGACAAAGAATCCTCATTCCTTAGAGCCCCTTCTCTGCATGGTATATTCTATTGAGCTTTACTGCAAGGACAGTAAAGTGTTGGCTATCGCTAGCATGGCCACATCCTCCACCATGCCACCACTGAGTAGCTTTCAGGATTGGCCCGGCCCAATTCCCCCCACTTTCAGGACTTCAATTACACAGTCCTGGGGAGTGCCCATCATTCTCCCATGCAGTTTAGATTTATACAACAAGCTTACTGAGAGGCTGGAAACTGCCTCATCTGAAGTCTGGAAGTCAGAGATGAAGTCAAGGGACTTAGAAGTCTGTGTGGTCTTCATTTTGAAATCTTCACAGCTCCACAACCCCCAGAGCCTGTGCTATGCTCCTAAAAGCAGCCATTTAACTGGTCTGGAGGTATAGCTTGGTCTTTGGAAGGTTTTATAAAAGGGTCTGAGCACTAACAAATCTACTGAGTTAGACTTCCCGGACAGGAATGATGGGTAACCCCACTGCAGCAGCGGCAGAGATAGACCAGGGGTGGGCTCCAGATAAGCACCATGCATTGTGTGTCCACTGTGAAAACTCTCAGGCTCCAACTCAGATCCAACAAGTGAGAAATTGGGTGGATCTCAGAAAGATGTCTATCTCAATGGCCTTCCAAGTGAGCCACTAAGAGACTCCTGAGAACCATTGCTCTAGTTATATGTTCACACCCAGGAGTTGCTTGCTCTTCAGGGGACCTTTGTCCATGTTTGAAGACCAATTTGGTGATCATGAGGAAGAAGAGGGATGCTGCTGGCATCCAGTTGGGGGAGAAGCTGGGCATGGTCCAAGGATCTCCCTACAAAGAGTTAGCCAGCTCAACACATCCACAGTTCTGAGGCCCAATAACTCCACTCCTGCTCTTCCCTTGTCTGTGGTGAGCTTGCAGCCTCTCAAACATATGCGGGGGTGCTTCTGTCCACTTTCCCGTGTGGAAGCTGAATTACATGTTGAGGGGTAGTGTGAATGTGTGTGGTCACTACAGGTCATCCGAGGAGGAAAGGGGAAGAATCAGCTGGAAGACTATGTGCATGTTCATGTGTAGGGTGCATGCATGCAGGTACATGTATATATGTGTGTCATCATGCATGTGGAGATCAGAGGACAACCTTGGGTGTCCCTCCTCAGATACTCACTTGTTTTTTTTTTTTTTTTTGAGGTAGGGTCTCTCACTGTCCTGGAGCTCATTAAGTAGGCTAGGCTGGCTACTCTCCAGGTAGGGGTCCTTGTATCTCCTCTTCCTCAGTATTGGGATAAAAGCACACCAACATGCATGGCTTTTTGTGGGAGTTCTAGGGGATCAAAGTGAGGGACTCAAGCTTGCAAAATGAATGTTTTACTGACTGAGCTATATCCAGAGCCCAAAAGAAACCCTGTAAATAATATTGATTCCTGTTATTTTGTAGCACCCAAACATCCTCAGCCCAGGCTTCTGGGAATTTAAACATACTTGGCTCTAAGCAACTGAGCAACAGCTTGACCCAAACAGCTGCCTGAGCAGATGTATATTTGGGTATGAGAGACACACAGCAAACAGGCAGAACCTTTTGCCCTGCAGAGCACAAGGGTTTTCTAGGCTCCTCTGAGTATGAGGTCAGCCTCTGCCAGAAAGCTAGAGCTGCTACAGGGCCCCTGACTACTGCTCAGGCAGATGCTTGACCTACAGATAGAATGTTAACCGTTCTTGCTTCACTGTTCTGCAGGCTGTCAAGGCCATGATGAGAGTCACTAATTTCTGACTGGAGAGTCACTGGCTGGAGCAGTTCCAGGGAGGAGAGGTTGCTTTCTCTGTTCTACACAGCCACATGACACTGGGATTTCTCAGGTCCAGGCTTTCTGGATGCAGATGGCTATACTCTCTTCCCTTTTATGCCTTCTGCGAGCCAGGACCACACTCAGAGTCTTTCACAGCTATGGGAAGCTGGGACTCTGAGATGACAGAGTGGTGGGTTCTGACCAAGAGCCAGGTCTTGTTCTGACATATGCTCTCCAAAACCTCACATCCTCAAAATTAGTGAAGGATAGTCTACCAATCATTTAAGAGACAACAGTGAGCAGACTCAGAATAACTTACAGACTGTGATCACTACGTCACACTGTGTAATATAACTTATAGACACTGATCAAGCTAAACCTAGGTGGAAATATCTAAAGAAATGGAATATCTATGAAGAAACACATATAAGATGACCAACCAGGCTTGTAGGTCTCAGCTCTTCTGTGGCCCCAACTCAGTACCTGAGC